>NC_050521.1:6003178-6003728 GCF_002922805.2 Oryzias melastigma | reverse complement strand
GGTGTACTGTAGGACCCAAATGGAGATGGAGGAGACACGACATGGTGGCAGAAACGCAAACATTTACTACATAAACTTAAACTTAACAAAACCAGGAGAACAAACCAGCGACGTGACAGAACAGAGCAGATGACCTGACGATGAGAACTGAAAACCAGACACTTAAATACACTGAGGTTGATTAACTAAATGAAAACAGCTGTGGATGATTAACCTAAACGTGGTGAGACTGACCGGGAAAACAGAACATGACAAAAACCGAAGCACTGGATCATGACAACACGTGGCTAAGTTATATAAAATGCTCCGGATTATAAGGGACTCTGTCCTTAATTGGAGAAAAAAAAAATGCTTGTAATTGCACAGTATAGTACAGAAAATACAGAATATTTGCCTAAAGTTACAAATATTCTTGTCAATAATACTGCCTTTAATACTAAGGAAGGAAGGAAGCATGTATAAGGTAAAAGTCTGTGGAACTTTTGGGCATTCCAACCCCTTTACTTTATGTGTTATAGTTATTCTGGTGGCTAAGCAATTTGATAAAACA
>NC_050521.1:5988342-6003059 GCF_002922805.2 Oryzias melastigma | reverse complement strand
GGTCCGTAATCACAGTCCAGCATGAGTAGGCAGATGGCCTTCACTTTGACTGTAACCTCACCAAATCTTCTGCATCGACTGTCTGTATGCAGTGTAAAAAGCAGAAGAGGGTATTTGACATACAGTGCTCTTGGATCAGCCTTCACTTTTAGTCTGAATTTGGGGCTTACACGCTAAGGATAGCAATTTCCCATTTCCACATCCCCCTCAAATCTTTAGGTCTGTCCTACAAGTGGAGTTGGAAAATTGGAAAGATGGAGAGCAGGTGTAAGATGATTGTGATCAGTGTAGCAGAAAGCCGTGGGATCCAAAATTCAGGCCTGACAGTTACAGTCTGCTCTTCTGTTACTTTGAGAACCCCAGCTGAGGCCATCTGTTTGTCTGGTCATGCAGCATCACTCAGTCATGCTTATGATATACTATATGTTTTATTAATTAAATGTTTGTCATAAATAAAGCATGCTTATTTTTGATTATTTGTAAGAAAGAGTGCATCCAGACTGATGAACATAGTATTTTTTGACAGGCTGGTAATAATTAACTTTGAGCAGCAATGGATATAAAAATGACTAAAAAGCAAATGCTTAATATGTGTTTAACTGAAATATTTACATCCGGTTAAAACTTTATTACTAGTCCACATTGAGAGGTTTCAAGAAGTTACAGTTTTTAAAAACTAAAACATGTTTTTTTAAGTTATATATCTGTAAAATGACATATTAACAGATCTGCAATATTGTTATTTACACAGATTTGTTTGGATCCCATTGAAGGCAAAAGTTTAAAGTTTAAATATAAACAGACATGGAACTGTTCAGGCAAAGTTTCAAATGTTTTGAGTGTGAGAATGAAACTCTAGAAATCACAGCCCTCTTTTCATGGAAGTTAATTTAATGCAATTTTGAACTTTTTATTTTTATTTTTATACAGTGCCCTGTGTTCTGTGTCCTGATTGGCTGCTGACCTTGTCAATCAATCTCCTTTTTGCATTGTCTCCTGTACAGAATGCGTTCACATCTTCATAAATCTTTGATCACGATCAGGTCTTTTTTTCCTTCATCTGGTCTTATTTTTCTATGAAACTTTGAGAGTTTAAACAAGAGAGAGAAAAGTGTGAAAATATTCATGTCTGTCTGAGAAAAGTGTATAAAACGTGTACATAGGATTTTTAAAACCTTAAACATTGAATAGTTAAACCACCTTTTAGTTATGTACAGATTGAAATGTTATATGTCAGGGGTTTCGCAAAAAAACTACAGAAAACTTAGCTGTTTGCGATTTGATCTACTTTTTGTACCCCAGACAACAGAATAAAGCTCCTGGAATAAGGCTCCTGCAACTGTGGCAGTAGCATACTCTAATCACTTCCAAGAGGATACAGGAATCTGACTTTGACTATAGCTGCGTTGAAATATGAGCACTATTTTTTCCATTTGCACTTAATGTCCTTCCCCTGCAGCGATGACCATCTGAACTTGTATATCCTTAACTGCTCTGGGTTCTCTCTAACTGTCCTACAATTTCATGTGATTAGTCATGGATTAAATACTTGTGTTTATATATTTTTTTGCAATGTGTTTCCTCCTCCTTTTGAGGAACTTTTAAGTTTTTTTCTTTTTTTTCTGCACTCACTGTCACTTTCAAGCTCCATCTGGTGTGTATGCTGTTTAATGAACAGATCAAGTGTTGCAGTGAGAGTGTTTGTGGTTGCTCACAGAGCTGCAGTCTGCAGCAGTCAGAGCCGCCGACACATACGTCCAGGCTGCTGTAGTTTGGGCTAAACTGTTGCATTAATAATCCTTTCAGGTATTTTTTCCACCTTTTTTCCCATCTGTTTCTAAGGGGAGACAAAGCTTTGCAGTTTGATGTAAGAGTAGGAACAAACAAAAATGTTTAAGGCAGCATAAATTGCTGCAGGAAGGTACTTTAGCAGTGTCATGTCATTGATGTTCGCATATTTACTCCGACATATCTGGAATTGCTTTTTACTGTAGGCAGAGACACATGAAAGAAAAACTTTGAAAACCATTAAAGGAGATGAAGTCATGACACACATCAAAATAGCCGTATGGATTTAGCTCTGTCAGCATCATGAAACAGAAGGATGTACTGGAAGGAGTTTGTGTATTTGGCCACCCATAAAGGGTTTTTATTTGTAAATCCAAGTCATCGTGCTTAAAAAGCCATTTGTTTGCTGTTCCCACTTGAAAGAAAGTGTCCAGTTTGCAAGATTGTTTATAATTGATGTAAAAATCAATTACTACTCTCACTTGACATGGATACTTGATCAATCACAGGCAACTTCTCGAGAAGTGTGCATTTAAGAAAAAATAACTGCCAGCATGTGGGCGTGCACATGTTTCTCTATAAACCAGATCAACATTTTTATTCATAGAGATTAAAAAAAAAAATATGGATTTTTTTTTTTTTTTAAATAGACATTTTGATGATCACAAGTTATTTTTCTCTTTGAATGCACCTTCAGTTCAGTGCATGTGTTTATTTTGTTTGGAAATACTCCCAGTCGAGTCTTGTAAAACAGGTTTTCCTGCCCCCTTACTTGAGGGAGACATTCCTCAGCTTTCTCTCTTGGTTGGGAGTGGTAGGGTTGGGCTGTTTTTTAAGCTTCCCACCACATTGTGAGCCTCAGATAGCTCCATTTTTATCCCTGTCTCCTGTCTAACCTTCTGTACGCACGCTCTCACTCCCTCAGCCTGATCTTACAGCTGTCTCTTCCTACACTTCTATCGTCTCCTCCCAGTTTAATCATCTGGGAAAATATTTATTCATGGTCTATCATTTTTACCTCCCTTGGATGTGTTGATAAGGTTGTCTTTTAGAAGCACTGCCACTTGGAGTCATCCGCCTTCAAGGTGAACTATATTGTTTGAACACCAAGACTCCTGTATGAGTGGAAATTTGTCATTCTAAAGTTGTACACTTTAGTTCCTAGGTGCAGTAAAAAAAAGAAAAAAAAAGTAGAATAGTTGTACAGATATTAGCATTTTTAATGTTCTTTAATTTAAAGACCCACTTCAATAGATGTCATATTTTTGGTGTATTTAACATGTTCTTGTTGCATTTTTTATAAACTTTACAAAAACATTAAGCAAGGGGGAGAGAGTGTAAACAAAGGGATGATGGGAAATCAAGGCAGGCTGACTCCATGCTTACAGTCCTGCTCAAAACTTAGAGGCACATTTTACAGAACTACTGCTGCTCTTCAGAAACTATGTCCTAGAGCACATATGTCAAAGTCATGGCCCAAGATCCAGCCCACAGAGTAATTATATTCGGCCCTCCAGATTATTATATAATATTAGTATTTACGGAGGCCCTGCGACAGACTGGCGACCTGTCCAGGGTGTACCCCGCCTTCGCCCTTCAGTAGCCGGGTTAGGCTCCGGCGCCCCCGCGACCCCGAAAGGGACACAGCGGTCAGGGAAATGGATGGATGGATAGTATTTACGGCCCGATGTTGTAACACCCAAATTTTGACAGAATATATATTTTATGGAGAGCAAAATATTGACAGTTATTTAAAGTTTAGGGTAATTTATTCTGGAATAGTATTCCTGTCTTTTTTTATTCATATTTATGTTAAAAAAGTTCCAAAAGTTTAAAAGTTTTAACTTTTTTTTTTTATGTATTCAATAAATATTATTCCTGTTCGGCAAACGACTTACTATGTGTTGGCCCCTTGTATGTTTGAGTCTGATATGCCTGTCATAGAGGATGACAGGTTTATTTGATTTTGACAAAAAACTGCTTAATCATAACTAAAAGACCACTGGGAATGCTTTTGAAATAGATCCAAAGATGATAGGAGTGGAACTTTAAGGGTACTGGATTGGGACGGCCATTCTGCAGAGGTTGAGCGGTCGACCTCTGATCAGAAGACTGATAGTTCAGTTCCATTGGTTGAAGTATCTCTAGGTAAGACACTGAACTCCAAATTGCTTCTGGTGGTTATAGGTTGGTGCCAGTGTAAAGTAGCAGAGCCCATCATTGTGTGAAGGGGGGATGTAATTGTAATGCATTTTAGGGCTTCGATGAATGTAGAGCACCAATATATACCCCATTGGCCACTTACTATTTAATTATATTTACAGTTTACCTCTCTTTTCATTAGAGTGCAAGCCATTTTGTATATCTTCTGTTTGATAGTACCACATGAAACGTTTTACATAGTTTGCAGTACAACATACAAGCTCAATATTATGTGTCCAACATGCTTTGCTGATCATTTAAGTAACTTGCCTTAGAGATTCCCGGACAGTCAAGTTTCTATCGGCTAAAAAAAAAAAAATCAACTTTTCAGACTTGATTTTTAAGGTTCCACAGAAGAGGATCTACAAGACACCCATGTTTATTGTTTCAAAGTTCAGATAGAACCAATTCATCAAACCTTACTGGAACACGTCAGCCTTCATTCATTTTTGGGGGCACAATGAAAACTAATCATTCACCAATCAATAAATCTGTATAGCTGAAGTCAGAGTTAGAGATGATGAGAAATGAATTATGAGTTTGCTGAGGCTTTCTTTCTTGCAGACATTCATCATTGTCAACAAAATGACTACAGCAAGTATTCAATTAAGACCTCTGGGCTCTGTCCCTCATTTATTATTCTGGGGCTAATTTGCAACTCTAGATTTGTCTTTTGTCACTTTGAGGCCAGGAAGGAATGGTCAAATAATGACTCTTGCTGCTCATCCTCCTAGAGGGAGAAAAACAGGTCTTTAAGTTTATTTTTTTCAGATTTCTGTTAAAGTGAAAATACTGTCCTCTCAACGTGGCTATATATATATTTGTGTGTGTATCCTTTCTTTCTTCCGACTCAACCAATGCATCAGGTGAAGCTGCGATAGTTTTAGTGTCCGGACCATTACTTTTTTCTACACGGTCTGCAATTTCCTACCCCTCGTGCCATCTCACATTGAGAACTCTTGACTGCAGAATTGTTTGTCTTGCCTCAGGCTGCTGTGCAGACTCACCGATTGCCTTTTCATCAAGGGGGCAGGAGTGTGCTATGCGGAAGAGGTGAATGTCGTGCTGAGTGGCAAGTGGAGGGGGAGCAGTGGGAGAGCCATGGGCTGACAGAACGAAACTTAAACACTGGCCTGCGGTCTTGTCTCGCAGCTGGATTCAGCTTGTTGCCTTGGGCCAGGGACTGGTTTATTGACCAACTTGGTACCCCTCACCTTCTCAATCTTTGCTACTCATGGATTTTCTGTGGACCGTGCCAAGTCTTGACAAAGACCCATGTGGTATTGATCTAATTGTTCACCTTTTTAGTCTGCAAGATGCTGCATTCTTCTTTTCCCCATGTACCCACTCGTCCTCAGCTGCAGATTAAGTCTGAACCTGTTTTATCTCTCATCACAAAGAAGCGGGACCACACTGTCACAGTCATCTTCAATCTGTGATTACTCATGTTTTAATCTACATCAATCTTGTGACCAACCAAGAGGAAAGGACACCCTTTAATTGAGATCTTACTGTCAATGTAGCAACATCTGCCACTGTGCTTGTGTATGTTAGAATACACATTTTACTTGTCAATCACCTACTTTCAATCATTGGTTGTTTTCAAATGGTTCCCCGGTGGGGTACGCTTGTCTATTTTCCACACATGACTGGATTTTGAAAATACCGGTAACAGTGGATGCTGTTTATCTGTGCTCAAATACACATAGACGTATGCCAACACATGCATACATCATACCACTTCACACTAAAACATGGTGACTTTTCATTGTTGGAAGAGGTAGGTGGACCAGTGCCAATCCATTCAATTTCAGAACCAGCTGAATCCTTTTCCAGGTCAGAGAGTTGCTGGAGCCAACCCAGTTACTGTTGGATGAACGGGAAATTCACCCTGAATAGGTCACCAGTCTGTTGCAGGGCCACACACTCACATGCCCACCTATGGGGCAATTTAGAGTCACCAATTAACCTTTTGAAATATGTTTTTGGACTGTGGGAGGAAGTCGAAGTGCCTGAAGAAAGCCCTTGTAGAGCATGAAAACTCCAAAAAGAAAGGGCCCAGCCGATTTGAACCAGGGTCTTCTGGCTGTGAGGCGAGATCCCCAAACAACTTCACCACTGTGCAGCCCACCAGCACCAATATCATTTATAAATAACATGCACTGAGAATGAACTCAGTTCGATTGGAAATTGCTGAAAGGAAGGGGTGACATTGGTTTGTTTACTACTGTAATGGATAATAGTACTTTGGTGACTGACTAATTGTAAGAACCTGCAACAGCCATTTCTAGCACAGAGACCAATTCAATTCATATCATAATTAATGGTTGATGATACAATTATATCATCTATCGTCTATTTTGGTTTATTTTGAACAATCCGATTAAATTCACTGTCCTAAAATTGATCCAGGAAATCTTTTGACAAAACTTCAATCAGTTTGACTTGAGATAGATACCTGGTTCTGAATAGTGAAGGTAAAGTTTTCCAGATTCCTTGTTTTTCTTGCAAAATAATCAAGTGTAAATTAAAAACTGTAAAACAAGCAAGTAAATAAAAAAATAGTGTCAAGTCCATTCACATTTTGGTAGGGCTGGGTATCAATTATAATTTCCAGAAACGATTCGATTGAATTCACAAAGTCTGGATCGATTAAAATAGCTTTTTTTTTTAATTCTTTTGATTCTTCAAGTCAATTTTGAGTTTGATGGTTGATAATTTATTGCTGCCATCACATATGTGTTGTCTGCTGGGGTAGCACTCGTTTTTACATTAACATAAGGCTACCATGTCTCAATCCAAATTATATTTTCTGATATAGATATAATCAATTTTGTTTTAAAACGATTTTATAACAGTGTAGGGGGATGTGAATAGCATTTTGCCTCAGACAGATCAATCTGGTTGGATTGTAAGAATAAAAATTAGTAAAGTGAATTAATTGTTACACCAATAAATTGTTAGTCTGGAATCCTCAAATATCTTAAATAGTGCAGTGTTTTGGGATAAATGCTGTGGGCTTTTTTGTTTTTAGAACTTAGTGGAGTTCAATACAACATCACTTTACAACATTAGTTCTGACATTTTGTCACCTATTTTTATTTGAATTCCATTGTAGTGATGTGTAGTGATTACATGTACAGAACCACTGCAAGATTCTCACTCCAACTCAAATAAGCTCATGTGTTTATTGGAATGATCTGATTCAAGGAAAAGCCTAAATGTAGGTGAACAAAATCATAAAAAATACACAGTTTGATCAGTCTAAATATTTTCTTTTATCTCAGGGAAGCTAGCTAGAGTTTACTTTGCAACACTGTCTCAGAAATATTTCAAATATATACAATATTGCACAATACAGCAAGCAGCTGATGTATATCTGTTTTGTAACAACTTTTTTATATATCGGGCTCTTTCAAATCCTTCAGTTTGTCTAAGATAGTAAGAGTTGGCAAAGTTCCTCCACAGTGATATGTTTTTTTTTGTCAAGATCTGCCAACACCATTTCTCAGTGGATTCAACATTTCTTGTGCCAAAATAAATACAATACTCCATATTTAAGGGCCAAACAGCAGAGCTGCAAATAAATCTATAATGGTTCCATCTTTCCTTATCCCTTTAGCACTCGTAATTGCAAACAGTGCAAAAAAATGACATTGTTTTTCAAAAGTTAGGTTGACTATCAGAGAACTATGTCTTTAAAAATCGAAATAATGCAGGTGGCTTAGGAAGTTGTTAATGTGAGCCCTACACACAACAGAGTGTTTTAGATGTTCAACAATATCCATGTTCATCAAGTTGTAGGAGTGAGTATGTTTATTTCTACCACACTGCTGGTTGAAGATCACCCAGACTCTGTAAATTCATTCAAGAACCTTCAGCTTGACCTCCACAATGTCACTTGTTACTGAGACGCGACTTGGCAATTGTCCTGCAACAAAGGGATTTGTGGGTAGACAGAGGGAAATGGGAAAGGGTGAACGGATGGGATGGTGAACTGAGCCCCAGATTTGTGTGTCAGTAACAGAGTCATTTATGAGGAGACTGTTGCCTTTTTTCTTTGGTGGGAGTAGCTTGTTTGCCACCGAAGCTGCTGTGCAAATATTAGCTGTCCTGCTGCACCTGCTGCCATTGTCGGATTCTCCCTCTCCTGCCACCCACCCGGTATCCGCATACTCTTCATTTGTCAAACCCACAAAGGAAGACGGACGCACAATGGAGGAACATTTTAGGAGCTACATTTGTGTTCTTACATGGAGTAAATCCCTGATCCAACCTTCCACCTCACTTTATTCTGGGTCTTAAGCAGCTGAGTTTGGCCATTAAGACCTGGCCACCCCTTGCAAATCCCACTAACCCTACTGGTGCATCTTTGGCTAATAGAGGGCTCAAGGGTTTGTGACTGGTAACATAATCGGAAATACATTTAGCATGTCAGTGTGAACTTAAGTTTGTACAGGCTTATTATTGTTTTGCCTATTTTTTAACCTTTGAAATCTTTTTTCTTTTTTGATGAGAACTTTGATCTTTTTTTTTCTTTTTTTTTGTAATTTATGCTCACACTATAGCTGACCTATTTCCTTCACAGCTTCATTCCAATAAATGAAAGACTTGGTGTCATATATTTCTGGCCAGGCACACACCACAATTGTTAATTTTCAAATTGTTGGCACTTCTCCCTGATTGGTCAAAGTTAACCTGATTTACCTTTCATCGTGTGTTCAGTGGCTCCGCTGTTTGTATATAAAGCCCAAAAACTGACTTAAAAAAATTGCTTTAAGACATGAGTACATAAAAGTTTTGATCGTGGAAGCCTGGAATGCAAAATTTGCAAACTATTTTTTAAGCTTCTTTTTTTATTTTACAAAGTTAATTTGAAGTAATGAAAATGCCTAAAACCTGTTTATGACTGCGATTTCCTTCAGCAGGAGCTAAATATTCAGGTAACCACTGTTTCTTAAGTTTGTCTGATTTATTCCTGAATGTTGCTCAAACCTGCATTATGAAAGGTTTTTTTTATTATTCACAAACATCACTGTTCTGCCCATAAGCTCATCACAAACATACGCTGATGATGTGTTTCTGATCAGACCTTAATTTATCTTCACCTAAAGAAAAATTAAAGCTAAACAAAAGGAATTCAATCCATTTAGTTGCCAAACCCAGTATCTGCGTTCAAACAACCGATACATCCAATCACAACAAGGACTTCCACAGGTTAGAAGGTACAAGATCATTTATTTAGAAGCACACATTGGGGTGACAGATGCAGCCGTCCCTCTTTCCTTTAGACTTGTGTGGTTATTTTGTCAGGCTGCAGTCAGATCTGAGTCTGCACACAGCACAAGCGTGGCTTCATACACTAACTGACCTGCCTCCAGCCCAGATCTGTCTCCAGCAGAAAATGTTTGACACATCATAAAACGCACCATCAGACAGTCACCCTGTGAATTATTGAGAAGCCTGTTTTTAGTGCAAACGAGGACAGATCGCTTTTGTGAAACTGCAACAATTGTTCTCCTTAGTCAAAATGAAATTGCAAAATATGGTGTTAAATGAAAAAAAGAGGCACACGCAACAAGGGAAATAAATATGCTTTTTTTCGAGTGCAGACATTCAACTGTGGGTTTTATAAACACAAGTCGTTCTCTGAACTTTTATTTCGTTGCTCTCATTTTTGTAAATAAAGCTTCCAACAAGTACAAAAGGGCAAAAAAATGATGTTGCCTTATTAGATATCATTCCAAAAAGGAGTAAAAATCAGAAAAGCAAGTCACATGGGAACAACTTAAAATACATTTCATGATCTTTATTTTAATAAATGGAATGTACTAACTAATTTTACTTATTTTACTTAGTTTACTTTTTTTTCCATAAATAATGCATCAGATCAACCCAAGTAAAAATCAGACATGACATATCAAAGTCCACATCAAGCCTATGCATATAAAAGTTTAGCAAGAAAACAAAAAAACAACATTAAAGAAGGTTTTAAAGTATTTTTTAGTGTCAAATGTAGATTGCAATACTCGGAAAAAAATATATATAAATATATTGTTTTGTTGCAAAATCTGCCTAAAAATACCAGCTTAAATTATGCAATCAACATGCAACACAAAGTGTTTATGAGTCTTTTTGTAGTCTAACTCTGTGTTGCTGCCCTGAGTGTGCCCCCTCTTCTTTCATCATATTGCTTTCTTTTTGTGTCTGAGATGTGTGTATGCAAACATGCACACGGATGCTTGCAGACACAAACACCAATGTCTCCACAACCACACACAGAGGGGGGTCCCTGGAGTTGGCCACAATTACTGTGTGTATCGTTGCTTACTCATTATGTCTGACAGGCCACAGCACTTCTGCTCTCCTGCTGTCTCCTGTGCATTGCCTCCTACATTATCTGCTTTCTCAGTGCAAACACAAATAAAATGAGCCTGGCGAGTGTGTGGGTAGACAGCTGTGGGATGCGGGGCAGTGTCCATCTATTCAGAGCTTCAGAAAATCGCACAGGTTGTCAGTTTGCCTTTTCCTCCTCATATCCACTGTGGTAAAGTCTGTTCAGAATCGCATTGTGTTGTGCAGATAACATTTTTGTATGGAACATTCTCTTTCTGCATGTCAGATATTTTCCTAAAACTGTTGTGGAACCAAAGAACTTGTGCTCTAATATTTAAAAAAGAAATGGATAAACGGTACATTCTTCTGCAGAATTTTGCGTTGTGGCATTCTCATTAAACATACTGGCACTTGGTAACATGTAACCTTGATCTAACCAAAGCCACAGACACACCACGTGTGAAACGCAGTCAAGAATGTGCTTTAAGCCCACGGTGTTCAGACTGGACAGGCAGGGAGGGGCTTCTACTACTTCTTTTTCTACTGTTTACTAGCGCATCTACAGTTGGAAGAGGCTTGGCCTAAAACATCAAAGGGGTACAAATCTTGCAATTTTTTTTTCCTCCAGGCTTTTTCTTTTACAGCTCTATTCCAAAAACGACTTGGTGTCATAGAATTCCAGCTGGGGCACAGACTGCAATTATTATTTTCCCTCCATGGTTAATTTTCAAACGGTTGGCACTTTCGTAAATATACATGGACGCCATTCATACATCACTACCAAATCCAAGTCCCTGATTGGTCAAAGTTTGACCTGTTTTAACTTTCAATGGCTGCTTGTTTTTATGTAGAACCCCAAAACAATAGTAGAAACTTGCGTAGCTATGTGTAAACCTAAGAGTTTTGATTGTGGAAGCCCAAAACACACATTTCCATGCATTGAATAGAAAAGTGTTGAACGCGTGGCCTCATTATTTATGAATAGTTAATTGTTTCTAAGTTCCCTAAATAGCAATTTTCAATTACAATGTATCTAGTTAAAATTATTCTTTTCATTGTATTCATTTTCTAAAGCTTCTTCAATGCTAGCAGGGTCACTTATAAATGCTTAAAAACACATAGCTTGCTATCATCAAGTCAAAAGCAGTCTAAAAGTAGTACCACTAGATCCAGTTACATTAAACACAAAGATGGTTGCAATAAAGGTGCTGACAAGTTAAGGAAATCAGCAGGTAATAACACATCTTTTAATCAATTCCGTTCCCAGTCTTTTTAAAGTGGATGAATCTTCCAGCACAAGCAGGATCAGGAAGGGCAGCCATCTGCCTTGACCAGGAGGGGAGTGGGTGGACAGAGAGGACATAACAGTACTGGGCTGGTGGTACATAACCATCAGCAAGACGGAAAATGATACAGAAAACAAAGACCTCAAATTAGACTTTATCATAGCCCACACTGTCACTGAAAATGAACGGACCAGCGTTTCAAAACATGACAATATTCTAATAGATTTTATTTTATTTTTTTTACTTTTCATGATTGTTTTAAAACCATACAATGATCCGTTGTTTATCACCACAGTTAAAATTACCTGCAATAAGTGATATCCACAAAGTTAGGGGTGTTTTAAGACTAATTCCCCTCACTACACACTTTATACACTTTTCTCAGATAGAAATAAACATTTTCACACTTTTCTTTCTTTTTTGAACTCTCAAAGTTCAAAAACATTCATGCAAAAATGCAAAAAGAGAATTAGTTCAGTGTTAGAATAAAAGCAAAATTGAAGTGCCATCAAAGATCTATGTAGCAAGTAAGCTAAATGTATTCTGTACAGGATAAATGACATAGAGAACATTGATTGGCAAGGTCAACAGCCAATCAGGACACAAAACTAAGTGCACTGTAAAAAAAGTGAAATTGCAATAAAAATAAAAAAAAAAGGAGCAGAAAGATTGCGATATAGCGGGTGAACACCTTATATTTTCGAAATATACTACACTTTTTTTCACACTAAATGATTGCCACTAAACTGAACTTGGTGAGCTAGTTTCAGAGGAGGTGACATTAAGTTTTGACATTTTTATTTTTTATTTTTATCCTTGTGCTTTAATGGGCATGTTTACATTAAAGTTGGGTCATCTGGACAAGACAGTGTGCTAAACTTTTATTTCAAAGGATTTTTTATCTTCATTGGTGTCTGTGGCAGACATAAAATCCTGTCCAACTTTGTCATAGGAGGGATCACACATCAATATAAGAATGAGGTCATCTGGACCCCATAAGAGAGCACAACTATTAATAAAGAAATATTGTGTTACTAGATAAGTTAAAAATATCATTTTTAGGTAAAGAAAAGTAAGAAAAAAAAGTATAGATCTTAAACTCTTTAACTTCATGACTAACACTATTAAAAATAACTCTCACCTATCAATTCTCACCTATAAAAGCTGCCAATTGTCCTTGATTTACCAGAAAATGTTGTAGAAAAACCTGTTTCTACAAGTAAAAAGAAATACACTTTCTATTTCTAAGTATTTTGTTCCACTCTTTTCCTTGTGTGCTTTAGTTAAACACGTGTAAAATACAAATGGAAGGTAGGATTCCAATTAATTGTCCATAGATATGCAGCAACATGGAACCATTATTGGGGAGCAAATGGCTTTAACTTTGTTTCTAATGCAATATAAATTTTAATTAATAAAGTGCGTGATGAAGTGGAGACTTATCAAACAAGCTCCGTGTCCATTAAAGGCCCTAAACCCTCACAAGGCAGTCTTATTAAACCCCATTTTACAATGTGTTTATGAGCCTCTTGGTGAGGTAAACAGGGAGAAATGCAGAGACATGAAGAAAAACAAATGAGTTTGTGTAATTAGTGGAATTAAGAGCTCCTAATCCACGAGGAACGATTTGAGAGCAGAGAAAACAGAAAAAAATAGAAGTTAAGAAGAAAGTATTGCCATCAGGAGACAGGTGGGAGGGACTCTGGAGCTGCTGCTTCATTTACTTTTGTTTGCCCCTAAAGAAATGAGCAAGAACCCAAAAGCACACACCTAATAAAGATATTCATAATACAGTTATATTTTAAAAATGTTTTTAAAGCATGCAGTGGCTTCCTTCCATGAACAGAGATAAATGTGCAAAGAAAAGCCAGAGTTCCTGTCACTTTTTGTACTGATTTAATTGAGATTATCAAGTTTCATTTTCTGTTTTTGATTAAATCTTTGGTCTTAGATTAGTTCTCTCGTCCATTGCATTGAGGATTAATGCAGACGTCATTTTTTTTTTTTTTTTACTTCTGTGATTTTCTAGAAATTGGACAGTCACTGCTGTTCACTTAAGGAATAATCCATTTTGTAGGGCACATCTGTGTTATTTCCGATATCCATTTAATTTGTCTGGGTGTCTATAGAAGTTCCATAAGCCTTTATCTTAGCAGACAGTTTCCCAGTCCTTATATTATCAGCAGAAATGTTATTTCTTGGTCTGTCTCAGGGTGGCATTTCTTTGCTCCATTTCATGACATACATCAAGAAAACTTCCACTGACAGTTTCTGCTTCACTAGCCCTGACCTTCTAAAATGAATCCAGATGTTTCATGTGATGGACAGGAGAAGTGAAGTCTGAGGAGCAGCCGTGTCAAGGAGAGGCGCTGATAGAATTACATTATTTGAGGAAGCGCAATCATTCCCATTACATGGTTTACACGTCTAAAATTTTAAAGTAGTGTAGCATCTGTTCGGGGTGCCTGTTATCCATGATGAGGTAAATGTGCTGTCTAGTTTTACAGGAATGCTACTAAGTTAAAGCAAACAAATGGTTGATTTCTATTTTTGACCTATTTCATTGCAAAGCATGTTTTTTAAAATGGTGTTAGGAGAAATATGAACTAAAAGTCTTTTTTTTTTGTTTTTTTTTCTTTTTCAGGCATTTTAAGTTTTTTTTTTTTTTTTTTTTTTCTTGTAGCATAAACCCTTTCTGTAGACAAATTTTATATTTAGCAAAAGTTCCAGTAACAGTTTTATGATTAAACATAAGAAATAAATGCTTTTGATTTTTAATTGACAAAGTTGTTTAATTTTTTTTTTTCCTTTTTTGGCCCCTTAGCAGCAGGTAGAAAGTGAAAAAAGAGTTGACAATTGCTAATTTCTGTATTTGAAAATTACAGCCAGTGCACACACACACACACACACACACACACACATATATATATATACTTTTTTTTTTTCTCTGATAACAATAATTTTTCGTCTGTTAGCAAAACATGACAGGATTAGAGGTGTTCCTCTAATTGCTGTTTCCCTCCTTTTTGATTTCTATTTGAATAAACTGGTATTTATTCATTTAAGTGGAGATTCATATTGTTGATGATCATGAGAATCCAGAAG
>NC_050521.1:5973651-5987981 GCF_002922805.2 Oryzias melastigma | reverse complement strand
ATGACACTGGGAATTATTGGTGAGCCCCTTAATTCGACAAAAGGATAGATCCCAAGTGATGAAGAAGATGAACAAGATAGATGAAAGAAAAAAGAAGTTGAGTCAAGTAAAACAAACATTGAGAAGATTCTTTTGGTTACTACTTGTTGCCTAAATGTTTACCATCTACACAAGCATAAACGGGTCTACTCAACTTCCATCTTAAGAAATTGGTAGGCAGAAAAGGTGCTGTGTCCTTCAGTGGCAGCCTACTTTGAAAGTAAAATAGCAACAATTTGAAAAATAGAATGCCAATACTGCACTTAATATGCGTGCATATGAGGCGGGTGCAATTCCGCAGAGGCACACCTGAGAGGAATGTGAAGCTCCCTGGCCAGCCGCTCTTGTCCCCAAAGAACACTGGGAGCGGTGGGCTTGGAGAACATGTGTTCCGGATGCTGTTGCCTGTGGGTGGCATGGAAAGTCATAGAAGTCTGAGGTACACACTGCACCTGCTTGTCTGAAATGGGCTGATATGCAATTATTTTTATCCAGAAAATAAGGTGCAGCTTGTTTGCAGTGTTCTTTTTTTTTAGGAGAGATTGGGTGTGTGCACAAAGCACACATACCTCTGATATACATGGCTTTTGAGAGTCTGACAGGAGGATGATACCCTCCATGTTACCTCCACCTTCTGCTGAAGGAAGGTACATCCTGTGCTGTGGGATCTGGGAAGCTGTCCTTCTCTGTAGTCCCAGCTCTGCAGCACAGATCAGTGGGAATCCAGTAAAGCTTGGCTGTGGAAGAGAAGCATCATGGCACTCATCTTTATATTTTTTTCATATTCTTATGTATATGATTATAGGTCAGTGGCACTCTCTCCTTAAGGAACTTTTTTTTTACTGTTTGACACCAGAAATGTCAGTGTTTTAGTATATTTTCCTTTGAATTAATTGATCAGTCTACACTATAATAATAAAAGCTTATAAGAATACACTACTTACAGCATTAAATTGCTTAATTGGATCTCTAATAGTACCATAAGCCATGCCTCTGAGAGCTGCAATGACAGCATTTTATGGAGTGTAGTTAAACGCATACAAGCTGTAAAAACAGATTTATTGTTAGACGTTTGTTAAAGCAGCTCGTCTTTGTCTGGGAATCTGTCAAGGAAAGCATGAAAGGCCATCAAATGGAATGACAGTGTTTTCTAATTATGATTACCACATGTGGTTTCCTCTTTACAGGAATTTTCAAGTTTTGTATCACAAAGCAGAAAATCCATAGTCCAAGTTTTTTTTTTTTTTTTTCCTTCTAAACCAAGCTCAAACAGTATGTGTTTTCATATACTTGCAGGCAGTTGGTAGTCCTCTCTATCTCTTGTCCCCTAATGCACTACAATGTTTATGCATATATTAAAGTCAGCTGTTCAAAATCATCAGCTGTTGGTCTCTGGTTCTCCACCTATCAACAATGTTTACCCACAAAATTGCTGTTGCTTCTAATGGTGCATTCAGTAGCAAATGGAAAAAAAAAAAACATTATTAGAGTTAAATGACACTAATTAGAAGTCTGACTTCCTTGCAGCCATATTAAACATTAAACAAAGAACTGGTTGTGCATTTTTCACTAATTTCTTTTTAATTTAGCTAATTTATTTAACTGCTAATGAATATTTTCTGTAATACCAAAGCAAACGCGAGAGCAGAAAAGTATCAGTGAAATGTGTAATTGTCAGTAGACCTGAGGGTTTTATTTTGGAATGGGCGACTGAGAGAAAACACATTTTGAATTTACAAATAAAGAGCTTCGAAGTAATTCAACCATCTATAACTGTTGGATCGTGCTAAGTTACCCTCCAAATGTTTGTGAGCTGCTTTGTTGTTGAATCCTCCACGTCCATCGGAAATGTTTTTTTTTTATTTTTTTATATATATATATATATATATATATATATATATAATAGTGCAGTTTAAAGATAACTACCAAACCAAGAGTACAGCAGCTACTTCATAAGATGTAGCGACTTGCCTCATCTGTCCAGGGTAAAGAAGGAAAAAAAAGATGATAATCATCTGGAGAACAGATAACAGCAGGAGTTTAACACATCATAATCAACACACTGAGAGGTGGGCTTCACTTAAACGATTTGTGCCCCCAAAACTGCGGGTAGTCTAAATTCCTCTACCGGCAAAGACGGGAAAAAAAAAAAAAGCTTCATCGTTGCAGCACTGACTCAGAACATAACCTGCACTTCATATTCTCTACTGTTTACATTTGTTTTTGTTTAGGACGAACACAAGGGAAATGTAAGAAAGAAAGAAAACTTGGACTACAACCCTTATCTGTGTTCCTCCAGAGGTTGTGCGGTTTTTAATTCCTCATACACTTTCCTTCTTTTGAACATCTTAATTTGGATCTGATAACGATAACCCAAAGAGTTTAAATTGGAAGCAGTTGTGCTTAATTTCTCAGTCTTTAAATTCGCCTTTTTATCTAAAATCCCTCTTAAGCTCTGACTGGCTTGTGAGGATTTCCAGGCTGCATAACCTGCCGGATCTTTCGCACTAAGCCACTCATGACCCTGACCCACACACCCGTCGAGCGGCTCATTGTTCGCTCTGGTCAATGTTGTTCTGACCTGAACACCCACGTTTTGCCCACCATCAACATGACCTTAAAAAGCTGCATGTCTGCAGGAAGGGAGAAATAAGTCCAGCTGCTTCTAGTAAAACTTTTTTGGAGCACCATCACCTTAAAACTACAATTTCATCAGTATCCAATAATGACAGATTGCTTTTAAGAAGAGTATTTAAAAGATGACTTCGTTGGATAAAGTGTTAGCTGAAACTTCCAAATGCAGCACTTTTTAATTAGCAGAGTTATTCTGTCAATCAATGAAAATAAAACTTAATGTACACATTCAACTGCCAATTTCTTATTTTAAAATGATTTTGCACAAACTGTATTAATAATGTTGTTAATCCCATCATTGCATTTGCCTGGTTTGCTTATACCAATGTAATGTGTTTATGTGCTTGATATGACACTCTTTAGACTGTTGGTTGAAGGGTATTGATTATGGTCAATATTGTAACCAAAGAGATAAAAGATAAAGAGATAAAATAAGGAAAAGCATAACAGGCATAAGGTCATGAGAGTAGCTCACAGTCTTCTAAGGTTTACAAAGTAAATGTGGTTCACGGCTGGGAGTAGTTGTCTTAAGACTCATATTCTCCTCTCCTCACTTTCATTTCATCCGTAGATGGAGTTATGTTGTATCCTCCTTCAGGTCAAGTCTGCTTCCACACCTCTACCTCTTTATAACAAGCTTCTCGCTTGCTGTGTATTAATGGAAGCTTTTTAGTTTGATGAAACTGAACTAGACCCTCGCTTTTAATTTAGCTTTAATAATTTTGTGGGTTCAGTCCTGTGTGACAAGGACAGTGCACATATATATTATTATTATATTTTTTTTTTGTGGCAGATGTACCAACACCTGTCTTTCAAGCCATTCCGCACCCGCAATTAAGCGGGAGATTTCTGTCCTCGTCTCGATTGCCAAGGATAAACCGATTGCTGCTAACAAGCATGATTTCAAGCTGCCAGCAAGAGAAAAAGTCACTTCTCCTCCTCTTGTCCTCGTCTCTCAGCAAACCTTGACATTTTCCAGCACATAAATGTGAAGTATTTCTTAAGTCCTTTCACGGCTCAGTAGACAAATTGGATCAACCTATCGGTTAACCTTCACAGAAAGAAGAGATAATACTTGAGCACATTTCTTAAAAAAATAAAACATAAGCAGGGATGTATTTTCCTTGTTTGACACCCTTTCGTACAGGAGTTTTGCCAAACACACCTGCTTGCTTGACTTGTTTGTTTGTATGTTAGTGTATGAATTAGATCATTTAAGCTTGAGTTGTACCGTATTTTCTGCTCTATAGGGCGCACCAAATTATAAGGCGCTCTAACAATAAATGGTCTATTTATGTCATAGATAAGGTGCATTAAGCGAGCCAAAGGAGTCAGAGATAAGTTTGTCAGTCAAACTTTATTAACTGCATTAAAAGTAAATCTAGAAATTGTTTTTAACACGCTACTCATTAGCCAAGTTAGAAGCGATAGCCAAGGAAGCATAAGTCATGTTAGTGTATTGACAATACCTGCCGCTCTTACTTTAAAAAAAAAAAAATATATATATATATATATATATTTATTTTAGAAAAACATGTACAAAATAGACTAATGCTGCGAAAACAAGCATTATTGTTACTACGCCAACTCCCAACCTTTCTTGTTACACCTAGAAAACTAATAAAAATTGCTTCAACATCAGTAAGCACAACCAGAATTCATTCACGTATAAGGCGCTTTTTGATTATAATGTGCACTGTTGTTTAAAATAAATTTAAAAAATGCTTTAATCTTAGAATGTGTTACATGACTATGTCTGATAAGCATACTGCACATTCCGTAGTAATATCAATGGCATTAATGACACAATAATCTTGGCAAATCCTGAGGTTCAAGTCTGCATCAGGTGACAGTGAGACAGCCCATACTGGTTGTCGTGAGCCCTTAGGGTTGGTGTGAATGGCAGTGTCAAAGCAGACCCAGCCGATTGGACCATCAGTTAGTGGCTTCACCCCAGCACTCAAGTGCATTGGGTCACAACAGGCTGCTTTGGAACAACCAGACAATGGCTCTAAAACTGAGTGGCTGTCAGGCTCCATCCATTGGCTGCCCCTGGAGCATGTCTCCATGACCAATTTAAGAGTCGAAGCCTTCCCACACTCCCTGCTTTGGCTGGAGACAACAGCAGTCCTATTCTGATGTGGGCAGATTACGTGTGATTATTAAAAAACCGAGCTGTGCTCTCAAACCATTGACAATATTCACTCATTGATGTTTTTCCTTCAGTTTCTGTTGATGTTTCTCAGTTGGGGGACTATAAACTTTAATTAAATTGCGTTACAAGACTACAAGATTGAAAGAGAAAATCTGGCTCTGAGGAGACGGTCTACTTTAAAAAAGAAGCATAAAGTGCATCGGCATTCACTGTGGTTTGAACTGATGCATTTTAGAATTGACCGTGTTCATGATATAGTTTAAGCATCACATACATACACATGTAGTAACAAGCTCTGATTGAGAATTACAATAAAGTAAATTAAGTTTTAAAGGTCTGCTTGGAATCTTCCTCTTGGAAACACAGTTTTCCCACAAAACATTAACACTGCTTTGGAATCTATCCCCTTCTTTTTGGAGGTAGAAATTGTTGAGGCACTTGGAGAGATCTGTGTTATCTCAATGAGAAGAGGAGGCGTTTTTCTCTGTGGGCTCCGCTCCAGGCCCAGCTGTGTACCTTCCACTGTGGGCTGAGCCTCTCCCTGCATACTGAGGACTTTTGGCCACAGGTCAACGTATGGCTCTGCAGGACTTGTGCTGCTTCTTGTAAACTCAACTTTTCAACTTCTCATTAATCTTGGATGAAACGGAACCCAGATGCTGGGGAGGTTGATAACAGTTGCAAATCAAAACCCTTTAAAACGCAGTTCGTCTGGGGGTGGTTCACATAGTTGCTAGAACTGTTTTGACACAAGCCTATAGTATTACAAACAGCTCGTGTAGCAATAACCATCCACTCAAATCAAAAATGGTTCAAGGCAAGAAGTCTCATTCTCTATTCATGCATTTTTGGTATTCAGTTTAATTGTCTCTAGTTTGTAAAAGTGGATGGGAAAACAATGATTTTAGATCTCAGTCAGTTGGAGGGGTTGCTTTTTTTTAAGTAAAAGCATGCCTCTGAGATCCTTGACAGTAGGAGGATTGGGTACAGCTGTGTATTCACACAGCATTTCGATGTCAGGTTGAGAGCTGGGGCTTTTGTTTGAAGCATTTTCTTGTGTAAAAAGTCATTTTGTGACCCATTGCACTTTGGGGGGCTGAGATCTCACTCCCCTTACCCTTTGTTTCACACAAGGATCCAGTTACTCAATGCAAACACATCTACATTTGTTAACAAATTATTTTCAATGTTTTACTTGAGTTTTCTTTATTCAACACTGTTGTTTCTGTGTTTTCTTAAAGTTTCTAGCTATTTTTTGTGTATTTTGTACCTGTTTGTGGATGTTTTACCCACAAACTCTGCACAACTAGTATTTCTCTGGCTATGTCCAATGACTTTTCTTCAGGATCCATCTCCTTCAGACAAGCTGGCTGCTTTCCAATAGCTAAATCCTCTGTGCGAGTCCCTGAAAAGGACCATGCGGCCGGTGTTTGCAGGCAGATTGCACATTTGAAGGAATAAATTGCCATATAGACAACCAGACTCCACATTGTCTCTTCTTGTCTATTTTCCTTTGCTTTTAAATACATTTGTTGAAGAACCGTCATTTGCAGTCTGGTTGTTTCTTTTCAGCGCCGGCTTGTTTTCTGGCGGGGTTCAGTTGGATGGTCGGTGTCCGGAAGTGAACATGTGGTAGTATTTAGCTTTGTAATGCCCTGGGTTTTATGCATGTCTTCAGGGACCTATCACATGGAAGACGACCAGGACAGTGATTCGGAGCCAGCAAACAGACTGAAAGTCCAAGTGCTGGAGAACTCTTGTTATCACAGAGCTTCCCAAGGGAATACCTCAGTCCAAGGCCCACAGACATGGATGCCAAGTCGTCTTAGTTGTGCCAGAGTTGTTTTTTCCTCAAACGTTAATGTGTGTTTTCATTGAAACCCAACATTTTTGTGAGTCCCCTTAGCACAGGACGATCTTTACCTCCCATCATTAATGTAATGTGTACTAGTAAAGCTCACCAGAGGCTTTTCTTCACGTTTCCTTTGGCAGTGTGTTTCCAATCCTTTTATTTTGAAACATTTTCTTCTTGATATTCTTCTGTGAGGGCTTCACCCCTCTTGTAAGCAATAAATCTATGCAAAAGTAGGATATTTTTAAAACCATTCTCACTCTTTTTTTCATTTCAAAAGTACATGACCTGTTATTTCCCCATTGAGAATCATCCACCCCCAACAGTCAGCTGTGTGAAGGCCGGGTTCTACATAGCACTGTGGGGTGTGGAGCTCCTGAACCCCCCCCTTTTTTTTTTTTTTAAATTCAAATGACGTTTTGTCACAGCCTCTCATGTTATCCCTCTCAACAACAATCCATATATGATTATGCCGCTTGCATTCGCTTGTAATTAAGATTTGGTTATCACTGTGTTTTCATCTGACAGCCTGGCCCTGAAATTATCTTTCCATGTGAAAGGACTCCATTGTGCACAAAGGCTTCAAGAAAACCAATGAGCTGCCAAAAATCCACCCACATTATTCCCGTCATAAATGGCTCGCCACTGCTTTATTGCGTGAGAGATTTCGCTAACAAATATAATTCTTTGCATGAGGGCTGCCATTGTTGTCACAGTATTATATTTTAGCCACTGGGCAGCTAATAAAACACGTTGAAATGTTGGCATGGACGTTGATCAGCTGTTGTGGACCTACACTGTTGGACAAGTTAAGCTTTCTTGGCTGAAGAGCAGCTGAACGAACAAAAAAGAAAAAATAATAGCCAAACATTGATTTTAATAAGAAGAAAAGGCCACAAGCAAACAAAACAAAAGAAGTCAAATGCAGGGGAGAGTTTTCTTGAAACTATCTGACAACTGCTGCATTTGGGGTTCATTTATAAATGGTGCTTTGTTGTTGTGGCCAACCATCTGGGTGTGTGCCACACACACTCATCCTCTCCACACCTGGGACTGCCACTAGTGTGGCAGCTTGAAAGTATGCGAGCCCTCCAGGGTCCATCAGTCCACATGAAGCTCAGAGGAAACATGTGACTTGTGGCATAATTGAGTCAGCCAGCGAACACTAACAGAAATCAGCCCCTTCAATCCCCAGCAGGAGAGCTGTGAGATGCTTAGAATGGCATCAGAAAATGTGCCTTTTTTCAGAATTTTAAGGACACTGTTTTCTATTTAACTTTAGAAAGCACAATTGCCTGGAAAGGAAGGTTCAAGACAGCTGACCAGAGTGTTGAGAGCTCTGTGCAGAGAGTGTAATTTAATACTGTGGGAAATTAAAGCCGCAATACAAAAGGGAAAGAAGAAAAAAACGTTTTTACAGAGCAATTTTGTACAAAAGACAACCACATTTCCTGTCTTAGCTTAAGCTGCTCTCTGTCTGTAGGGCAATCTCTGAGGGAGATCAGTGTTTCCACATGTTTTTTTTTTCTTTGGCTCCCTAATTTTTTTGTCCGATTCTCTTGTTACATAAGAAAAACAAACTCCTAGGCCCTCACCGCTTACTGACTCGTGTGAGTGAGATCAAATATAATCGGTGTACGATTGTTGTCAGTGGGATTTTTTGGTTTTGGGTTTCTGGGTTCAGAGAAATCTTGATTGACAACATATAGAACAATTCCATGTACTTATTAGACTTACAAAGGCATAAAACCACTAAATGAATACCATTGTAATTTACAGTATTTTATGAATTTACCATTGACTTACTTAAAACAAAAATCAGTAAAGGATCTGTAAAACAGTTTCAGAGAGGAAAAATTAAGAGTTTCTGGGCTGATAATCGTTGATGTCTACTCATTGGAATCTGCGCAGCAAAGCCTCGCTTCCACTGAGCGATCCGGTCTGGTATGGTCCTCTAGGAGGAAGTACAGTGCAGTCCATTTAATTCTGGCGAGCATTTCCTTTCAGTTAAACCTCACTTTCACTGAGGAGTTTGTTTTCATGGCGCATACGTGATGTAGACCGCTACCGTGTCACTGTGTCATTGTGGTGCGCCAACTAGAAAAGCAACAACAGTGGAGGTCATCCAGTAGCTCGTCTTTTTATTGCTTTATTTCTGATACACTGTGTATAACAGGAATTTAATGTTGTTTGAAAGAAGATTGCAGGCGCGATTGAACCCGCATGCTTAGAAGTGTTGGAAACGTTAGCTTAAATGAGTGTTATATTGGTGCTTTCTGATGTCGTCATCACTTACTGCCAATCAATGGGTGGCTCCACCCCAACCATTCCGTTCCACTTTTCAATGGACCTACAATGGTTATGGGCCCTCAAGAGGTATGATTCGGTACTGTTTAATGGGTTCATTTTACAATGGAAATGCTCGAAGTAGCGTACCGTTCAGTACCGTATAGGGCGACTCAGTAGAAACAAGGCTTTAGAGTCTTGACAATTTGTTCCCCTCTGAAACCAGCCTCCAATGGTTTTTAATGGAATTGCAATGCTAGGGACTTTTGTCTTTGCATCATATTGGGTAATGGAAAGTAGAGACAAGAGCTTAACCAAAAAGAAAAAAAAATCTGAAAAAGTTTCAAAAAGGTTTTTTTCTCTTTTTTGACATCCTGTTATGATGTTTGCTTTTTGGTTCTTCATTTGAGGTCTTCTGTGATCCCTTTTACAATAGCTTCCCGGTGTTTTCAACAGTATTGAGTGTTAGATGCTGATTTATGTAATCACCCTAAAGCAACAATTCGATGTTTTGACTGAAAATCAAACCATAATACTGTGTGACATTATTTTAAACTTCCACCAATTTAGCTCTGCTTAATACAGTAAACAAGCACATCCTTGATGTGTTCTGTTGACAGCATGCAGTAGAGTGAGGTAGAAGCCTTAAGCATTGCTTCTTCTGGCTGCCCAGGAGATTTTACCTCTTTGATTCTTTCTTCAAATATGCAAGATAGCACTAAGGGAGCGGGTTGTTTGTTCTCCATTTCCTATGAGACTCCCACCTTGGGCTTGAACAGAGCAGTTGTGATGATTAGCAACAAAGTGTGCCTCTTCTCATAAAGCCCCGGGGGAGAGGGAAAGATCTAAAGAATCTTCTTTCTCATATTGCCGCTTTTTATTGAGGAAAAAGAAAAAAAAAGTTCTCTCTTCTGTAGTGCAGTTTTGCTTTAAAAATATTGACCTTGTGGTTGTGCACAAATGAAGTTCTCTACATTACATATTGCAATACCAATAAATCAAGAAAAAGGGAAATTAGGCTGACATGCAGTCTCTTTTTTGTTATTGATAAAATATGTAGATTATAAATCATCCCTTTGATTGGAAAAATGGTGTTGCATCATTCTAAAAATATATTTTCTGTTGTTTTTCTGCAGCAAAGAAAGATTTTAGTGATGAAACAGACGACAAAGTACCGCAATTCAAGAAAAAGGCAAAAGAACTACGCATCCTGGATGCCAAGACGGCGCAAAATCTTTGTAAGTACATACTATTTCTGTGTTCTAGGTACGTTTGACACTAATAATCTGAAATTTGTCAGTGTCACCAGTGCTATTTATGTACAATTATGTACAATTGATGAAACTTCCTGACTGAACATCACCTTTTTGGGGCTGCTATCCGTAAAGAATATGGCGCCTAAAGATGACAATTTGTTTGTGTTTGCATCTGTCTATGATTTGCAAATCATGTCACCATACTTGTGCATGAACTGTTAGGATGTTGATAGGTGTCACCGACATGTCGGATTACAGAAGCGGATAATAGATTTTCAATTTGACAGGAATTGGGGAAAAAAAAAATGAAGTTGGAAACTTCACCTTCATAGAGGGAGGGGGTGGAGGGACAGGTTGTCGTACACAACTACACAGGTCTCCTGAGTCGCCTTGACACTCACTACAACATCATAGATCATCCTCGCCGCCTGCCGCTGAACCCACCAAGCTGCCTTTTCAATCCTCGTGTGAAGCTTCGCTGACAGGAATGGGGAGCAGAGTGACATGAGGGATTGTTATGTCAGTGCCATTTTATGTATCTTGGTATAATGATTATGCATACCCCTATCTGATAGATTGCGCCTGCTTGTCTTTTAAAAACCTTCCCCCTGACTCTGTTATCGAGCTGCAGGTGGCTGGTGCCTTGGTGGAGCCACAAACCCCACAAAGGTCACTTTTTTGAGATGAAGAAATCCATTTTTTTGGGTTAATTTTGATTCTCAAAAGTGTGAGATCTGAAATCTCCCATAAAAGCAAAATATCCATACTAAAGTACTGCAACACAAAGGGGATTTTAAATTCCTCTTGTACATTCAAACATGGCTTAGCTTACAAAGACCATGGTGCCACTATTAACTGTATATGAGAACTGAACTGAGTGACCTCTCCCCCTAGTGTTTCAAATAGGAAGTGCCTGGTGGCTCCAAGAAGCCAAAATCCAATAGACTTCTACAGAGAAATAAACATCTATTACTTAGTTATTCTATTAGTCAGAATAACCATTTTGCTCTGGCACTTTTTAAAAAAAGATGAACAAGCTATTTTTTCTCTTTTTTTTTCTTAGTGCAAGCTTTTCAAGCTATAAACTGACCAATCTAATGTCTCAATGTCTTAAAATCTCAAACATGTAAAACATTTGATTGACCGAGTAGTAGGGATGTTGATTTCCAACAGGATTACTCCTATTTGGTGATAATAGTTGCCATAGAAACATTGACTCAGATCGATTTGGACCAGTTACTGCTTACTGATGTCATCTGGCTCCAATATGGCGACTGAATTGACTTAATCCTGTTGGAGCCTAAAATAAGTCATTTTCTTTGGATGATGTCCCTCTCACTTAGTCCAGTTCTCATATACAGTCAATGGGTACCACACTGAACAAAGGTACTGAGAATGAATTGGGGCTCAAATATTATTTAGATATATTGTAGATTTTTAGCTTCTCTGTAAGCAAAACGTCTAAACTTCTTAAACACCTTACAAAACAGTTATAACGTAATGCATCCTAGAAAACAATTTATGAAGCAAAATTGTCCAAAGTAATTTAAATGCATTAATTGTTCTTTTTTTAAGCTAGTAGTCCAGTAATTTCCATCTCAGTAGGAATTTTACAGTTTTGTTTAATGAGAAAAGTTTGCTATAAAACTCCCACTGTTAGCTGAGTTGTAATGAGCCTGCTACAGTCTGAGGGCTGCCTTCTGCAACAGTCTGTACATAAGGATGTTGAATCAAGTGTCATTTTGTTTACTTGTCCTAAAACACTGAGTACATTATAGCAATAAAGCACCACTTTGGCTTAAAAACAACAATGCCTAAAATGATTGCATGAAGAAAACCCAAAACTTTCTAAGGCTAATTGATTTGAGCTCCCAGCTTTTGTTTTAATAAGGTAAGCACTTATCTAAATTGAAATTGGAGAATCAAAATCTAAAAAAATATTTTAAGTTGCCATTTTGGCACAGATTATTGTGTAACAAAGAGAGTATTGCACTACTTTACATTACACTTTACTATTACAATCACTTTGACAAGTTTATGGCATTCAGTACACTTTGTAAATCAAGCTAGAGACCAAGTGAGTTTTTGTTGTCGGTAATGTAGTGACAAAATGAATGAATGTGATGAGTCCTAATGAACAAATTCAGGCTGTGAGGGATTCCTAACTTGTAAAAAGAAAAAAAAGATGAGGGCCCCATCTCTTTGTCTGTTACACGTCCAATACAGATATCAGGTCCCACCGCTGCTGTCGCATAACAGCTGTTGAGTAACTCTCCTCCAACTCATTACCAAAACTCCACCTGTGACTTCCACCTGGATACACCATCAGCTCCAATTTCCAAGGTAGCCACCCCACCTGGTCTGTGAAACTTTCACAAAGATCCCCCCCTTAGGCAAATTCAGTGAGTCTCTTCAAGTTCCCCCCAAGCCAAAAAAAAATTAAAAAAACATGTAACATGTTGCTTTTCCAGATGACACTCATTTATTCCAAAAACAACACTTCTTGGTTTTGTTTGGACAGATTTTACATCTGAAAATAACATTTATTATTACTTTTGGGGAGCTCTCAAGTGAATTGTAATGTTTTTAAAAGCCCTGTGTCTAGTAGTGATGTTTTGTTGTATTTTTTTTCTAAACAGCGATCTTCTTGGGCTCATTTCGCCTACCTTATGAAGAGATCCGGGACATAGTGCTGCAAGTGGATGAGGAGAGGCTGAGCGAGTCACTCATCCAGGTACAAAACAGTGTTCACACTGATGTTTCTTCAAGAATTGATACTAGTTTAACATGTTTCAGCTTACACACGACTGTCAAAACCAAATCATTCACGAGAAAAGGTTAATTTAGAACACATGTGTCAGGCGGTGGTTTGGTGACCCTATTTTAAACCAACAGTGTTTATTTTGGCTCAAGTCAGTCTTTTTATTCTCACATAGTCTGCAGGAACCCCTCATTCATCCTATTATAAAGGATGATGAAGGACACGGCTTGGCAAAGTCTCCCCGACTCCTCCCTTCTTCGCTCTTGCCTTTGTCTTAAACCATGATTGATGAGCTTCCTAAAGGCTACTTGTTTTTGTTCCTCTTTTATTTATTTATAATCCCTTGTCTCCAAAAGCATTAATTAAAAACAGGGCAGGCGCATCTGAGGTGAAGATCAATCTGGTGGCAGCATTGCACTCAATTTTCACTAATAATTCTTGCTCTGTCCTTGTGACTAAAACAGTCATGTTGTCTCATATTTGTGTTTGATTTCATCAGTGGGGTGTGTGTGGCTCAAGGGTTACTTGCAAATAGAAGATTAGATTGCAGTAAAATGTTGGCAGTGATGCATCGTGCTGTTTGCATGACTGTATCCTGCAGAGATGTCTAGTCTACACACCAAACAGAGAAAAAACTGAAAAAATAGTATTTCTGATTGTTGTGTTTTCCAAAGGCTCTGCTACATAGCTTATAAGCGGGGTGGGGTATCACTGTCAAATCCTTGACTCAATTTGATCTAAGGTTTTATCAGATTTAATCTGTTTTTTTTCAAACCTGCTAACATTACTTGTGAGTTCAAACAATTGTGGGTGAAATGCATACTAAGGGGCATCATCAATGAATGATTTATTTTTGAACTTTTGTCATATATGTGATGCGGGTTTGCCCACCCCTGCGCTCGAACTTCTTTGTGACATGATAGATGTTAACCAGGCTAGAAGCATTAGCTGCATTAGCTTTTTAACAACCCTGGAACTCCTAACGTTGTTTTTTACAACTTGTGAAAAAAGAACAGTCTGACAATTTGACAGAGTATCTCAAAATTGCTTCAACATAAGTCAACACAACCAGAATTAATCCAAATATAATGCACTCCGAATCATAAGGTGAACCTTATAGTGTGCAAATAACCTTTTTTTTATTTTCTTACTGTAGGATTAACAAAACAAATGAAGAGAATAAATTAACGTTCTGGTGAATCAGTATCACACCTTCTCCAATTAGCTCAAATCAGTTAACATACAATACAGTTTTTTATCCAGCACCACTTATGAGTAAATGCCTGAACAGCAGAACTCCTTTTATCTCTGCTTCCAGTCACCAGCATGTGGCACATTGGCAGTAGA
>NC_050521.1:5957113-5973568 GCF_002922805.2 Oryzias melastigma | reverse complement strand
TCCGATAACCTTTATTAAGCTATAATTGTGGCTCAAAGAATGCGCCGTTCATTGAGAGATTAGACCCCACCCACAGTCATTTTCCTGCTTTGAGAAAGTAAAAAGAAGTTAAAGGGATGACCTTTTCCACCCTGAGTTTTGTGTTTACCACCAGGATGGTTGTATCCTCAGCCAATCCCCACCAAGCCCTTGTTGCTCAAAGCATTGGTCAAACGGCCGGACTTTGGTATGAAGTGGTCTTTTGAGTCACAGACAGAGGAAGTTCTCCCTCCAGTATCAAACACCTGCCAATAAGATGACCTTGATGTGACTACTGATAACGTCAGGCCTGACAGCAACATGTCTTCATGGAACTTGTTTGTTCTGTCATATAGACGTTGAACTGAACAAGCTTCAAACCATTAAGGCCATGTTTACACCTTTTTTTATAATGATTCTTTAAGTCAGTTCTCAGCTTTATCACCTCACTTTCTCTTTTTTTATTTTTAGGCAGTCGAAACTGTAAAACTCGTTTTATTACACGTGAAAAAGTCTGTCATGAGTCTTTGCGATATGACTGTCAGCTAAGGTTAGTCATTCAAAAAAAAAAAAACAATGCTTTCAAGCACAACCAGCTAGTCACCCTCTTTGAAAGACTTTCTATTGTTGGCTTCACCTCCCCCAGATTTCTCTTTTATGCATGTGAAGCGGTGCAGGGTGGCTTCCTACAAAGAGCCAGGCTTAGTGATGCTCATGAGAACAAGTGTGTGAGTCAGCACAACCATTTGGGAATGAAGCTAATGTCATAAAGTCCAGGGGGAGCTGGGAGGACCAACAGAGTTAACTTATAAATGCAGAAAGATCTCACATCTGGCAAATTTGTCTCTGTCAAACTAAAGCCCCAGGTGGAACAAAGAATAGAATTATTGTTGTTGTTTTTATTTATTTATTTTTTTTTCTAGCACAAGTGTTCATTCCATAAATACAACCAGTGTGTTTTTAAACTTAGCACAGTTACAACAATGGGTTTTTAAAGCCTAATACAATTTTGACATTATATATTGTAATCATTAATGTAATTCAAGCCCATGTTAAAATGTTGTTACATTTTGTTTAAAAGGTTCATCCTTATTTTAGATGCTTGAATGTGTTCAAACTGATTTCATAGGAAATTTTAGTGAGAAAAAAGCTTAAATCAGTGCTTTTTTTTCTTTCATTTAGTAAATTAAAAAGTATTAACGCATTCTCTGCATTATTGGATGCAAAAGATTATAAGGACGCTACATCAATCAATGGTGTGTTTTTGAAGTTATGTCATATACGCATCACCAAACTATAAGTCACTTTAAGTTAGAATGAGTCAGAGGTAAGTGTCAGTCAGCTAGACTTAATTAGCTGTTTTCATAGTAACTTCTTTATGAAATGCTACACATTAGCAGCGTTAAAAGCGTTAGTCGGGTTAGCCACTAATACCTGTTTCTCCTAACCTTGTTTGCAACATGTTAATAAATAGATTGATACTGCTAAAACACACCTTACTTTTACTATCCTAACTCCCAACCTTGTTAGTAACATGTAAAAATAACACACACACATATTGAACAGTCCCACATCGCTTTTGGGTGTCCCTAACTCGTCGTTTTTTGATGTGCTGGCTCCTCCAGTTAAATCAGGGCCAGTCCTGTACTGGGACGTAGACTGGACGCGCACGGTACTGAACAGCACCTGAACAGCGCGTCCGGCACCGCACGCATCCAATCCCCGACGTAGTACTGGTTTGTGAACCAGGTTAGGATTAGAGTACCTGGTTAGGGTACCAGTACTTGACCACATTTGACAAAACACCTGTACCCCTGATTTATTTGGAATAGCCAACACGTCAAAAAGCAACAAAATGGGGACACCCAAAATGGGGTCCTTAACCATGTGTTAATATATGATGACTTGGGAGTGAGAATGTGTTGAAAACACAGACTGATACTACTAAAACACACCTTACGATTCTCTTAAAAAAAGTATGAAGTCTGACTCCGTTACACTTAAGCTGCATTAGCGTATTCACAATAACACCCAACCAATCATTTTGACAGAACACTGTGTATCTTTCAAAATTGCTTTGATATTAGTAAACGCAACCAAAATGAATCCATAGATAAGGGACTTCAGATTATAAGGTGCACTGTAGTGTTTTGAAAAAACAAAAAAAAAGGGTTTTCCATGTCCCTTATAGTGTAGTATAAGTACAGTACTAATACATACTATTTTTCTTTAGTAGTCAAATATGTGCTTTATTCAAAATTTAAGCAATGTTGTAAATGACACACTGGTTACACACACACCTAGGGTGAGGCTCTGTTTGTCAAAGTAGAAAAGCAAAACTAAACATTGTTCATGCGTATTTTGTGGTGAAATATCACTGATTGCTATCTTAGTCAACCATCACAGCAAAAGAAAAGTGAGCATGTTTAGAAGCCGGTAATCAGAAATTGTTTTCAAAGATAAAGTGGGGAAGGAAGCAACAAAAGCCAGAGGAATGCTGCTCGAGCCGTACTTAAAACAATGCAGAGGCTCTGAAGGGGAGCAAAGAGACCGCCTGCTGGGTGACACAGTCCTGAGTGTGGGCTCCATCTGCACAGTGCTCATCTCCACTCATTATGCTGATTAATCACTCCACACCACCCACTTTCACCCTCACGCCAATCACCATTAATCCACACAGACAGATGCTCACACATACAAAGACAACGGATGCATATGGGTTGGCAAATAATAAAAGGAAATGAATTTACTCTCTTGCTAATGTTAGAATGAGTGGGCGATTGTCAACCCCCAAAATATGACCAAGTAAATAATTAAATTTAACTGTTGACAGAATAACAAAGATGCATTATGCACTTAAAAAAACATTTCAGCAACAAGTTCTCTAGACAGGAAGAGTTATATTGTTTAGGTTTACTTCTTGCAAAGTACAGTAAACAGAAAAAAAATAAATGAAGATTTGATGCAACTCCCTCTTGTGTTTAGAACGACACCAGTGTAGTCAGCTTCAGAAGTTTTTAATGCTCAGGGACAGCCTCCTTTATGAGATTGTCTACTTTCTTTGAAATTATTGCTTTCCCAAAAGAGGACTACAAAGAATATTGTACCTTCCACCAAAAACTTAGACAGAGCTGTTCTGTGTATTGAGGGTAGGGATCCCCAATGTCTGGTTTGTTTGACTATTGTGATTGTTGTGATCAGCTCCCAGGCTCAGTTCAGTGTACTATGCTATGTATGGCGCCTTGTCTGCCCCTACAAATTCACAGGTCACGTCAGAGACTGCAGCTAAAGAAAATCCTGCTCTGATCTGTAGTTTGCCATGATGATTAATCTATACCACCATCTGAAAGCATCTTTTTACCAAATTAGGATTTTAATTTGGTTGCTGCATTTAGTGACCATCTGTATGAATCACTCCAAACACCTGCCATTTATTAAATTGTGCTCATTTAGATCAGATCATCCCAGTAAAATTGACCTGAACACCACCAAGGCATAAAAGGAATTCTGTGTTTGCTAAATAGGTCTGAACACAAACATATGTGTGACAATCCCTGTTCTGAGTTAGTTTGTCCAAAACTCCTCAAAATAACTCAACACAGAAACCTTAAGCTCAGGATGAGCCCAAGCTGGAGAGGAACCAAAAGGGGCAAACGACCTTTGCCCTTGCATTTTTGAGGTATAATGAGTACACTCTTAAAACAGTTTTTTTTTTGTTTTTTTTATAGCCCTGTGTATTTGTTGTTGGCAATAATGAACAATACGACCTTGAGAGGTAGCTTTGCATGGCACATCAGGACCATTTGACAACACTAGTTTTCATTAGTGTGTTATTTTACTTTGAAAGCTCTACCACCAGAAAATGGTGCTCTATGTAGAATTTGGTCAATGCCAGTTAAGCAGAGAACTGATAAATTGAGGGATTGGTGAAATTGAAAGGGCCAGAGGAAGAGAGTTGTGTTCATAATGTGTTCGGAACTCTGTAACTCAATCTTGTTATCTTACCCATTCGTCGACATGCCTCAAGTAATGAGTTGTCAGCAGAATGCAGCCGTGCGCTGGCCTTGAAGTATCCCTACGATGTGTCAACCTGGCAGAGAGGATAGATAGACGTTGATTGGCTCTCCTTATTCTGTATTAGGGCCCATCAGCACCTCGGCGATGATGTACACATCCCTGAATGCTGCCCGACACTCCTGGCTCTTCCCATTCATCCAAGCTCCATGTGATTCTTCACAATTCCACACTTTTTCATCTCCATGCACCTGTCATGCAAACATACACATCGTACAAAGATGTGGATAGACACCATCAGTTATCCCCCTGGCTTTTAGTCCCTGTACAGTTGTTCCATTTATCATTCAAACAATAAATGTTAGTGTCTTTCATATGCTGAAGCAAACTCACATTTACATGCAGCGCATCTCTTTCTCTTTGTCTCTTTCTCATTTGCCTTTAATTTGGTGGTGCCAGTAAACAGAGGTCAGTTTTTTTATATATATCAGGTCAGCTTCAGAAAGACATCAGAGTCACCCTGCTATCGTAGCCTGTATAACAATGAGATAAAGAGGACAATGAGTGTTGGCTTTGTGAAAACAGGCAAAGCCTCAGAAAGCCTGGCAAAGGTCTGCTTTTAAATGGCTGACAGCTTGACAAAGCTATTCAGTGCTATTGTTTGTGAGCAGCAGAATCAGCAAGGGAGAGGTCCTATAGACCTTGTTTGTGCAAGAAAAGAATCATGCCCATGTGCTTTAGGATTTAGAACCATTGCTGCATTGTCTAATTTTGCATTAAAGAAGAACAAGTCACCTAGTTTTATTCTAGCTGAACCTAGACCTGGTGGCTATTCTTTCAGTGGAATAGCTCAAATCACAGCTCTCATTATTTTGCTTGTATTGATCATAGCTTCCATTATTTTGTTTTTTGAGTTCCCCTAAAAGTCCTTGATCGTCTCTGGTGACAGCAAGGTGGATATACCATTTTCACCTGCAGAAAAGAGAACTCTTATTACTACTACTTATCATTGTGGTCCCAGCTCTTCAGGTCATTGACCAGTTTTTCCATATAGTTCTAGGCTGTTATCTCCCTCAGGGATTGGTAGGTGTAGTTTGGTTCACTCCAGTTTTGTTAAGGTCTACAATCTTGTCCCTGGTGTCCATTGACAGCTCTTTGGTCATGGTGGATAAGTTGTAGTTGCTCTGTTTAAGAGTGTGGGCATGTCTTTATACAGATTACCAATTCAAACAACAGCCATTAGTACAGGTAACAAGTGGAGGATAGAAGAGATACTTGAAGAAAAACTAACAGGTCTATGAAGGACATAATTCTTGTTTGGAAAAATACTTATTTTACATTTTGCCTCTAACAGTTGAAGTGTACTAATGATGAACGTGGCAAACTTCTCTGATCTTTTTAAGTGGAACAAGTTGCAAAATTAGTGAGTAACTTCTACTTGATTTCTCCACTTTATGTGGCAAGGATTGACATTTTTACAGAAAAGAAATCTTCATAAAATAGAAACAGAAGGAGATACTGGAAGAACTGATACATTTTTGACCAACAAAGAGAGAGTTTGCTCTTGTATTTTTTTTTTGTTTTTTGTCACACTTTTGTCAATGCACTATTGATAAAAATGTGTTGTTATGATATTGGTATTGAATCGTAAAGGTTTGCATTAAGAAAACATTTTCTGATCTTAACTTAATTTTGGATTTAAGCTCTTACTGCTGATTACTCTTATAAATTGAGTAAACATTGTAAATATTTCATTAGCTTTCAAAGACTTAAGGGTAAGAGAAATAAAATAGCAATGAATAAATTGTTTCCAAAAAGCCACAGACTTTTTTTTATTTGTACATTTACAGCTTGTGTGATAAGTGTTGTGAACAAGGGGAGTCTTTTTTAGGATAAGGACAGGGGAACTTTGGTAAGATGAGGGATGTCTTACAATAAATCCTTTGGACCTGCTCTACGGCATTTGTAAGCTTGTTGGAGAAGACCGTTCTAAGTCTGATAGCAAAGTTTGGAATGTTCTGTGTGTGTTGTATTTATCAAAGTGCATTTAACAGTGATGGGTGATGGAGTTGGAAGTCCAACTAAGTTTCATGTCAATTTTCCTTGTATTGTAGAGGTAGAATGCTATGCTATGTGTTCACATGATATGTGGAACCATTAAGTGCTTCATTTTGTTTACTTCAGGTCACCTATAATCATGTCAGTGGATTCCAAATGGTGCCAATACATTCATATATAAAGTCACTGGGGGAAAAATACATGGATCGTTGATCATTGCCCCGAGGACAGGTCTTTAGCCATAACCTATAGACTTACATTTGATAGAAGCAAAAATAAATTATCATTAGTCCAAAAATGTTTAATTCTCACAATGGCAGAAAAATTAATATTAGCAGCCACAGGACAGTCCAGCAATACTTGAAATCCTAGAGTCCTTGTAAGCCTAACGGTTTCTGTATTTATATGTAGTCCAATGACTGAATAAAATTTAAACTAAACTTAAACTGGGTAGTACATCAGGTTAATAGCATAACACATATCAAATCGATAAGAAAGACTTATTTTGAACTAATGTGAATACTGTTGTTGTCCAATTAAAGTTCAGGCCTAAATTCAAAAGATTTGCTGTTTGGAGCCAAAATGAACTGAAGCAAGTTAGTTTCCATTTTGCAGATTATCTGGGTTACATTAAAAGTACAGTTAAGTTGAACTAAAGTAAATAAAAAATGATGAAAACTGCAGTGGATCACATCCTTTCCCCACCCCTAATAAAAATATGCCATATGATCCAGCTTTTTAAAATGAGAGATTCATCGCTAAGAGCTTCAGATTTTGGTGTGTGTGGTAAGTTACTGCTCGTCAGCGGACGATACAGCCCTCGGGGCTTGTTTTGCAGAATATCAGAGTAGCTCCTAAATGTTTAATGTCTGCCAATGTATTTTATATTACCCTATCTTCTTTTCAAAAAGAAAGTCTAATGACTAACACTTCGCTGCTGCTATACGGTTCTAATTACTATTTCCCTATGTTGTGTGCAAATGCAATATGCAAAGAAAAAGTTGGAAAGAAGGGCAAAGCGATTCTTGTATTTAAGATCAGCATATTCTAATGAATCAGCTGGTGCATAATATTGTACAAACATATGCTTTAAGCAAGTGCTGGGAAGTATTTAAATTAATCTTTTAATTTAGGTTGAACATTAGATGTAGAACCCTTGAGGGAAATGGTATATCGATATCAAGTCAAAGTGACATATTAGGAATAAATATCCCGTCAGCACTCTATATTTTTTTTCATCAACTTTTTGATCCCTTTAGTCTTTTTTTTAATTGCATGTCAACACATTTTTGTTTATAGCAGCCTGTTTTATTTATTTGGCAAAAAATTTTAACATTTACTCTGCAAGCTCATTGAGGACGTATTGCTCAAACCCTAGTTCCAAAGGCCAAATACTAACCACCAACATTTCTTTGTAATCTGAAAAGGGCCTTCCAGTATTATCTCCGATCCATCAAACTTTAATCTTTAACTTAGTTATAGGATGTGAAGAGTTGAAAACAGCTTAAGCTTTATGCTACGATCACACCCAGTTCAAAAACGACCATTCAAGTGACCACTTCCAATGAAAAGTCTATGTAAGCACCCGTATATGTGCATTTCAGGGTTATTACGTTCAAAACTCTGGGGTTCGCATGTAACAACACAATCTTTTAAGCCCAAACTTGTGTTATACGTACAAAATGCATGACTGCTGAATGCATGTCAAAAGATAAAACCAATTGAACTTTGACCAATCAAAGACTTGGATCTGGTAGTAACATGTAGGTAGGGTCTTTTTCAATACACTTTCTAACTGTTTGACAAGTGATCATGAAGGACACATTCATAATTGCTGTTTCTTCCCAGACAGAATTATATGACATCGTGTTTTATGTATTGTAATAGAGTTGTGAAAGAAAAAGCCTGGGGCAAGACTCAGAAGATTTTCACTGAGCCTCTTTCAATTGTGAGTTCAGCACTAGTATCAGGTAGTGACAGTCTAGTATGAGAACCATATGCTAAAAGCGTGTTCAAGAACCGCTGTTCATTATGTTTTGGAACGTGCGTCACATGCCCTATGTATGTAGCATAAGTCTCATTCATCAGAATGACGGTTGAAATGTATGGGTCCAACAGGTTTTTGGGTTGTCCAGTTGTAACCGGGCCAGTACTGCAACACAGAGTGCACTGGTATCCTCACTCTAATCCAGTACCGGTTCATGTCCGGGACTACTGGTATCGCGTCTGATACCAAGTTAGTGTTGGGGTACCGGCACCAGTACTGGACGTGTCTGCTCCATTAGGGCACTTGAAACTAAGGCTTTAAGTGATAAAGTGGCCAATGTTGGACTAAATACGCTGCAATTTCAACTTAAGATACACCCGATTATTTTATTTATGCTGTATAGTATTCAAAGTGTTTTGAAAAGATTGAACCCAGTCTACATTTTCATAAAAAAACTTGTTGTTTCCCTAAATAATGATATATTTGTGACATAAAATCCAGATGCAAAGTGGTGACGTTCTCCCTGCAAGCACAAATGTTGTTTCACTCCTTTCCTTCAGCTTGCCATAGCAACAACCTTTCTGGTAGGTCTCACAGGAGTCTTTCAGACTAGCACTGCTTGTTATTATTATTTATCTCTCTTGTCAATCATCCCCATCACTTCCATGCTCATCAATATTCATGGGCCCAGCATTACATGTGGTTGCTCATTGACTCCAGGGCCTGGCAATGGCGATGCCAGTCTTTGTTCACTGCTGTAACAGGTGATTGTAATAGACTGCCACATTGTTGAGCATCATTTTCACAGTGTAGGAGTGCACATGTGGGATAAGGCGATAAGTACGGGCATGTTGGATTAGAGCTGAACCAGAGAAAACGAGTTCCCCATGGGCTTAATTGCGGTTTACTTTGCCACGCAGAACACACCACTTCTGCATCAAATGCTAATTTAACTAAGAAAACTGAAATGTATTATGAGGATTTGCAAGGCTGGAAGCATAAGACAGGAAACGGGGGAGAAGTGTTTCATAAACAAGGTAAAGGCAGACTAAAAAGAGAAGACAGTCGTTTTGGTGTAGCATCAAATATGCTTTAGAAAGTGATGGCTTGGACCCAAAGTACTAAATGTATTTCTTACTGATCATCAACAAGCTGTTGATATGTAGCCAGAGGGTTCTGGCCAGGTCCCCGGGTTGAATATTGATTAAAAGTAGTCACATTGACAAATATGACCACATTACACAGGCAAATGTGTGCACACAGGCACGTTCATGCACAATACAGCAAAGCAGTTAAAGTTAGATTATTTTCAACCTTCTCAGCTCTTTCTTTGGCATTCTGGGTGCTATGTTTTCATAACTCAGTTATGTGGAGTAAAGAAAAAAAAAGAGGGGTTTCTGTTTTCATTGTCCAATTCGGCGTCTTTATTACAGCGACAGATGGAACATCACTCAAAGAGACACTGTCATCCAGCAGACTCCGCAAACAAATTAATTTCTATTACAGTTGTGCATGCTTGCTCACTTCTAGTTTGATTGACATTCTCATCTTATACTGGCTGTATGAGAATATTGCAAAGAAATAAAGGGTAATTACACTGAGGAGTGTGTGTAGTTTTTCTACGTTTAAAGTTTGTCCTTATATGTTGGCTGAAACCATATCCAGAAACTATGAGGTAATCACATGTTTGTTACGTTATTTGGGGATTTTCTTTCTCTTACTATTGTTAGATCTTGTAATCTATATGTTTCTGAAGCTTCTACTATTTATCTTGGTCGTTTTTTTTTTTTTTTTTTTATATCTTTCATAAAATTCTCAGCTATAACAACACTCTGTGTACTGACTTTGTGCGTTTGAGGCTAAATTTGTTTATACGTATTGTTCTTAATCTCTATTTATACATTCCACACTAAATTCTTGAGCTCAGGTGTGCACTTTGAAGAAAAAAAAATATCATCCATATTTTATTTCTGAAATGGAAAATTCAATGTCACACTAAGTCTGTCAGGTTTTCCAGCCCCAACACTCAAATTAATCCCTCCCCCCATCCCTCTGTCAGCCTGTTTCCCTCCGTGTCGGTACCGGTGTCTTTCTCTCAGTCTACGTTCCTCATTTAGTTTAATGCGATTTTAGAATCTGTCACAGTCAGTTTGTTGCCTGTCAATCTGTCACCAGAGCTTTGCTCACACTGAGATTTGAGGTGTTTTGTGATTTCACAAGGTGTGAATTTGAGCGTGTTTGACTTATGTTTATTACCTTAGAAACAAGCTATTTTGTTCTTCAGTCATTCAGTGTTGTGCCCAAAGACACTCGGATACATGGCCCAATCGTGAGCTCTACCTCTGCACCAAGGCCTCCAAATACTAAGTTTAAAAGGAAATTTGCTAAAATAGTAAAACAATATATCCATACAGTAAGTCATGTTTATCTAACAATGCATCCTATATCAAAATCTAGGAACACAAACACATTCAGAACCACACAACTAAGCTAAATGTTCAAAATAATTTCTTTAAATTGAATGTTATTCAGCTCAATAGTTAGTATTTTTTGCTACTTCTAAGCGAATGGTTTGTATTTTATAAGTTATAATGTACCTAATTATTGTAAATTTTGTTTACAGTGACAAAAACTAGTGAAATAAGTGGAAATAACTCATTTTAGAACAAAATGTGAACAAAATGAGAATATGATCTTTATACTATTGGGACACTCCCTTTAAATGGTCATAAAATCTAAAACTAGCACTTATTCTTAGAACATACATCTCAATTTTTACTTCCAAGAAAATGACAATACATGTCAGTTTTACATGTTAATAGTTGTTGAGGTTTAAAATTAACATCCTTAAATTGAGTCAAAAAATACAAACGATATTTCTTGTGCCTTAACTCCTTTTTTTCTGCAATTACTTGAATAATAGCTTCCCTATTTCTAGAAACGTGTTGGTGGGACAAGAAAAAAAAAAAATCTTAACTGTCCTAATTTTGAGAAAAGCTTGGAAAATTATAGTCCAAAGATAAGTTAAAACAACTCTGTCTAAAAACAAGGTTTTAAATTAGTATCAAATAGTTTTGGAGTGTACAATTCTTCTTTTTTTTTCCCCAAAATGTGTAACGGAAAAACTGCCTCTCACGGTTTCTTTAGGAATTTGAATAAGGATAATGTTGAGTTGAAGATTTTTGATGATTGCCTCTTAATCAAAATATCACACCCACGTTCACCTTTGGTGCAGTTGTCATGAATGTAAAATGTAGCTGCAGAGAAAAAAAACATTTTTTTTTTTTTGTTCATTAATAGGCGTGTAAAAGCATGTAATTCAGTTGTGAAGTTAGTAGTGTTTCAGATTTGAGCGAAAGGGCCTGACCTGATGGCAGAACAAACAGTTAGTGGGAACTTTGTGAACTGCCCTTGGCTTTAGATTTGTTTTGAAAGGGACTTCAACTCATATTTGAAAAGGTTAGGCCCTTGGGTTGTAACAACAAAAATAAATGAATAAAATATAGATCAATCAATTTCAGGATTTTTTAACATTATTATTTAAAAGTGGATTTTATAGAAAGTTAAGGTGTTATCGTTTGTTATATATCGTATTATTCATTCACACTGAGGTCAAACCTCAATTATGAGGATTCAAAGTCTGTGAAAAGAAGCTAGTTTTAAGGGGAAATGGTACAAGATATACATTGCAGATCTTTTTTTTTTTCCTACTGCATCAGGTCTTCTTTTATAGATCAGGTGATTGTTTGTTATTTCAGCTTTTTTTTTTTTACCTGTTTTATGTAAGACTTCATTGTTTGAGCTTTTTTTAAGCTGAAGTCTCGGGCTATATTTTTAGTGTTTAGCCATGTTTTCTTCTGTTTGTTTTAGTGTTTGAAGATTGCTGAGGGGAATTCATTTTTACACTCCGTCTGAGCATTTTATTGGAGAGGACTTGTGACAAAAATGCTACAAAGCGTTATGTTTGGTCATCAGATGTGTATTTTTAATGCGTATTATTATCATTCAGTTTGAAAGAGCCTTAAACTAAACTAAAGCTGAAGCACCACACCCAGTATTTCCAGTACTGATGATGGGTTGTGAAGCGGATGCTCCATGCATGCCCAGCACCAGCCAGTGTTACCCTGTCTTCCTGAAGGCTTTGATACTGTGAGCTTGATTCACAGGAACCTGGCTGACAGCAGAGGAGATCAAAGTACGGAAGTTAAAGCCCCGCAGATACTGTCATCCTGTACAAATGTTTACTCAACCATAACCTGTATCTCTGTATTACTTTGACACTCTTTTGCCCTCTTAAGTGCTTCCCTTCTTCACATACTGGACTTTCTCTCTTCAGTAATACTGGAAAAACTGGAAAAACACAAACCCCAATGATAAACTCTAGAACAACTTTCTGGTTAACGTGTTTACCATATTTTTGCACTATAAGGCACACTTACAAACCTTCATTTTTGCTTTTGAATAAGCAACAGTGTGCATTATATTCCAGAGGACCTTATATATGGCGTAAATCTGGTTGTGTTGACTGATGTCAAGGTAATTTTGAGAGATACACTACGCTCTGTCAAAATGTCAGTATGTTTGGTTTTTTTTGTTTTTTGTTTTCCTCCTAGTGTTGACAACAATTCTCGAGTGTTATTGAAAATACATGTAGCTGTGTCCGAATGTTTTTTTTTTTTTTTTGCATGTTACTAACAAGGTCGAGAGTTAGCTTAGTCACAGCATAGTTTGTTTTACTGTTATCAGCCTGATTTTTACGAACTGCAAGCATGGTTGGGTGTTATTGTAAATAAGCTAAGATGAGCATGTTAACATCTAGCATGTTAGAAACAAATTCTAGAGTTACTGTGAAAACAGTTAAAGTCTGACTGACGCACTTATCTCTGACTCCTGTATTAAGAAGCCTTCACACGTAATGTGATTCACATGGAAGGGATATCCAGTCTCAATGTTAAGTAGATACACTGATGCGCTTAGAGGTCCTGCGGCACGTCGCCCTGTTAGCAGATCATTTTGTGTGCGTCAAGAATAAAAAAAAATCTAAATGTTGACAAAGAAATCATAGACTCACCTCCGGCATCATATTATATTAATGATGGCCGTGGTGCATCGGTGGGGCGGTCAATCTCTGGTCAGAAGATTGTAGGTCACAGAGAGATGGAAGTACCACTGAAAGCGGCAATCATTCAGCAGCAGCTCCTACAGTAGATGGTGAAGCTCTCCGTACTACGAGAGTCTCTGAATGATCTCATAAACCCAAACATGGAGACGTGATTACCAATGTTTTTGTAGAGCTCTCCAAAATAAATAAACCTGATCTCTCAACATCATCCATGTACAGTAGCTCCTCCCACTGAAACGTCTGGTTTGTGAACATCAAATAACCCCTAAATATTTCATTACAATTTGGAATTAGTGTTTAATTAAAATTATTTGCATCAATAAAATCTAATATTGAGATACCAAAGAGCAGCTTAATTTAATCTACTGAAACTATAAAAATCTAAACAATGCAGTTTTTTAAATCACTGACACATTTTTGAGCCATGAAAACCTGAGGTTTTACCCATTGAGATAATTCCTGTGTAGTTCCATCATACTTTAAGTAATCTTTGCCAAATTGCTTAGTCTGTCAAGTCTTGAGCATCATCTCAGCATCATCACCCACTCTCCCACATCACTGCACACTGTATTTGTGTGAGTTTCTATGGAGCTTTGGATAATTCACAAGATGACAGACAAATGGAAGGATTAGGAGAAGAGGCTTTTGATTTTCCATCACCTTGTCTTTTCTTTATGTCTTTCCTTGTTTTTTAGTGGCACTCAGTGCCTTCTTTTATCTCCTGTTTTTATTGATTCAACCTTTTTTTTTCAGAACTTAAGAATTTCCATTTGATGCACACAAAATCACAAATAAAGCCTCAATGACCTTACTTCTTTTACTGTTTCTGTATTGCAAACAAAGTTAAGATCCACAAATATATTCCTTATTGTTTGCTAAAGAAATGTATACATTTTCCCTCAACTGTTTAAGCAAACAAAATGTATTTTTTGTGTAGTTTCATTTAAGGAAGCAAAAATGCAATTTCTCTCCCTTTTGGTGGTTTTTAAAAGTTGCTCGCATAAATCAAAAATCTTAAAAGCTAAACCTTTCAGTTGAATATAAACCATGATTTTTACTTTAGAGAAAACAGCTCCAAGTGGATGGAAAGCCAATATTTCAAAGAAAAACTGTTTTTTTTTTCTTCCTGATCACCAGATCTATGTTGGTTTTCCAACCTGTTTAAACCCCGACTTTTTATTTAGTGAAGCTCTTGAATAATTAACCACACGAGAGCAGCAAACTGGAAAGGGGTGATTAACACTGTCATTTAGCCTTATTAAAGTATTAAAAACTCCTGTACTTGATTTTAAACTGTTGCTTATATGATCAAAAGCTTTGATTGTGAAGATGCTATTGCTAGAAACCTTAATAGGGACTTTTGGAAGATGAGCATCATTTTTTGGTATATTGGCTTCAGTAGACAGGCTTTTAAAATGTTAGTTTCCCTGAGACTCAGACAAAGATACTATCATTAGTGGGTATTAGAAGCTGGTTTTGTTGCCTGTGACGTCCGTAGAAATCCACACTATGGTCAATTGGGGCTCAAGGAGCACCTCTAGACTCCTGCTATGTCATGTGATGCAGCCAGTCCCTTCCTGAATAAATTTGAGCAATTAATGAGCAAAGAAGAAAAGCAAAAACTAGAAAAGGGCACCTCATTCTCTTCTTCTCCTCAAAGAAAACGAAGGGGGAGGGGGAGTTACTGTGGTCAATGTTATTAACTTTGGTGACCTTCATACAAACAATTAACATTTACAGAAAACACAGCCTCTTCCATTATCTCCCTCATCTCCATCTTAATCTTCAACCCCACAACCACCAGCTGCGTCGTGTTTTTTTTTTCTTTTGCTTTTACAAAAGAAATTCATCAGAGATTGGCAAATTAATGGCAAATCTGCTCAATGTATGTCTTAGGCAATTGCAAGGTGACATGCATTATGCAGCATAAGGTCAGCTATCTGAAGGTATCTAACGTCTCTAGTAATTGGCCTCGAAATGTGAATTTCACAGTAAGGAACAAACTGTGAGCACTAACAGTGTACCTTCAGCAGCTGCCATCTTTGAAGGAGGAACTAAAAGTTTTATTTGTGAGTTAATGTGGTTTTCAATAAATCAGTAAAATGTTCATCTTATTTGAGTGCATATTTAAAGTTTTATATTAGCCTTCCAATTAAGTGAATGGATTTTTTTTAAATGGATAAATATTGTTGAACAAAACATGTAGCAAAATTAGGATTAATTTGGTCAGGCTCAATTTTATGTTTCGCAATGTTTCTTTTTTAAAGACCTATTCTAATGAAAATTATATTTTATTGTGTTTTCAACATGATCTTTAAACATTTTTTTTTTTTTTTTATGGAGGACAGATATAAAGAAAGCTTAGTTTAAAATTGCATTTCTGAGTATCTCTTTATCAAAATTGCTGTGAATCAGGTGCAGACAAAAAAATGTTGCTGGAAAAAGCTTGTAGGTGTGACATAAAAACTGCGGACCAAAAGCTTCCTGCTCTGCTCTATTCTGATGCAGCCACTTACAGAGGACTAGATCCATGTATGTCTTGATTTTCCTTGTCTGAGCTGCTATATGTCTCAAAACTGTACGGCTGGATATTTCCTATACCTCCCTATAATGTTAGGTTAAGGATGTAAGGAGTTGTAAGCTAGCAGGGAAGTGTGTAAACAAATGTATTTATTTGAGATTTAAATCAAGAATGGGAGGATAGGGCCTCTTGAGATGAAACATCTCGTTTTTGAGAGGGTCCTCCATTTCGGAAAGTAAACAGATTCAAACAAGAGTGGCAGAGGAGAACTAAAATGGATGATGGGAAATGGGGGCAGGATTACTTAGCCACAACTCAACTGGTGGGACTCAACTGGACTTGAATAGAGTTTTGTCTGTTGAATTGTTTCTATTGACATTTTTGCCATTTTTCATATAATGACTCTGGCACAGACGTGGCAGTCATCAAGAAATGGCAAATATGTTTTACAAGTAAGATATACAGACACGTTTGGAATTTCTCTCTGTAGAGATTAATAAAGTGTCTTCTATTTTTCTGTTCTATGTTGCTTCACTGTAAATTGGAAATGTGTTGAATTTATATGTTTTGGTTAAACAATATTAGGATAATTCTATTTTGGCTGCTTAAATGGTCACAAAATTATTTGATTTAGTATTAAAAAAGAAAAAAGCATATCTGTGTCACGTTTGTCTAAAGTCTGGTTGCAGTCTAAGCTTTTGGCTTAGGCCAAGGTCTGCTCTTTGGGTTTTGTTG
>NC_050521.1:5937699-5957004 GCF_002922805.2 Oryzias melastigma | reverse complement strand
AGCAGACACTAAAAATACAACACTGATGTAATCCATAGTGTTTCAAAAGCACACACAAACCTTATTAAAAATATATTAAAGTAAACTGTTAGAAACTTGCCTCAAAGAGACAATAGATAAAAGAGGCTAAAAGCCTAACAGAAACACATTAGAGAGTGTGATGATTAAAAATGGAAGGGATAAGAGTATACCCAGGTCTTCTTGGTGGGACTCTGAGCATTGTTGAGCTGATTTTGACCAAGCAGACTACACAGATTTATCCTTTTTAATATTAAAATTGTGACTTTTTATAGGTCCGCCAACTTTAACCTCTCATCAAAGGCCTTCAGACAAAGTATCTTTAGCACTGATATGTGTTGTTTTTTAAGGTAATTATTATTTTTTTATTTTTTTTATTTTTTTTAGCATTATGCTAGCTGTTTTGGCAAAACCCGACATTTTTCCAGTTTTTTGGCTAATTTGGCATTGAGCTTATATTCTGGTTATCTTTTACTTTCAGCATTTTCAGCTAATAGCTCCAGCATCTTCAGCTGCCACATTCGGCATTCAAACTTGCAGTATCGTAAGTCATGCATTTTATCTGCTTAAGAGAAGTTTTTGGTACAGCCATACAAAATACTATGGAAGTTAAGAAGACATTTGGCTCAGCTGTATTGTTTTTTTTTTCCAAATACTATTAGATTAGGTGCAAAAATTCAGTTCCAATTTTTATATAACTCGCCAACTTCTTTATTTGTCAATTAACCCTTTGATACCAGAGCGTTAGCTCTAGTGTTTATATTATTTTAACCATTCTAACTATTGAACTACACAAATTACATAAATCTCTGTTGTGGAGAAAGTCGATATAAAGTGCTTTTTTCCACATTAGAATCAGCTGATTCCCGTTGATTGCGTGTACGGTCAGAGAGTTGAGGTACGTCAAAGAGCGTAAGTTACTTAGATGTTACCAGCAACATCTCTGATGTTAAAGTGTTAAATACACATTAAAGTTGATTTGGCTAATTATGTTTTTTTCTGTTTCAACATTTCTGTCACTACATATTGTAGCAGCTTTTCAAGATACCAGATTTGTTCATTTATTAGCTTTCTTCATTGTTTTTAGCTAATTTATCATTATGTTTAGTTATTTTAGCAAGTAATTTTAACTTTCTACCAATTGATTTAGCATTTTATGTCTTCTTATTCTAGTTGCAGTCCTTGGTATCACCGGTGGCCAGCTGTACCTGTTACCCTTCACACATTTAGTTTAGCAGGAAATGCAATTTTTCTAGTAAATATTGTTTTCATCAAGTTGTTATTAACAAATGATTGAGTGGCTTTCCAGCTGGCTCCAGGCTTCTGAGAGGTCTCCAGGGCCTCAGCATATGACTGCAGATAAAGACAGGGATAATTACTGATTAGTGGCAGCTGTGCTGTAGCCTGGAGGAAGACCAAAGAGGAGCTTCATGGATGCAGTGAAGGAGGACCTGAGGGTGGTTGATGTGAGTGAGGAAGAGGGTTAGAAGCTGTGTTGTGCAACTTCACTTCAACTTCCAAATTACAGTATATTACAGATTACTCATTGTTTAAAAAAAATAGAAAATAAACCCTTACTTTACAATATCACTGCCCCACTACTCTAATGCCTTACACGACCCCTTTAATACTTCCAAGTTTCTAGATAGCTAAGTGACAAATATACCACATTACATTTTACAAAAGATGATGGGGTTTGTAGTTTCTGAGTCATTACAGATGAGATTGTTCATTTAAAAAGTAAAATAAAAGCACTGGAAATAAAATTGAAGCACCAACCCTTAGCTTTAGTTATTTTAGACCAAGGGTGCCCAAATCCAGGCCTCGAGGGCTGGTGTCCTACATGTTCTCCAATCAACCTGCCATTAAAACTCCTTATTGGCTAGACATACCTGATCCAGGTAACCAGCAGCAATAAGGCAAGATTCCTAGAAAACCAGCATGACGCTGACCCTTTTAGGCCTGGATTTGGACATCCCTGGTTTAGACTGTGGAGAAAAATGATTGATATTTGATCTTTAAATATTAAGATCAAATACATAATCTAAGACCTGCCTCCTACAACAACAGGACAAAACCCCTTTTACTCTGCAAAATATAGAACTAGACAAAGTAATTAGTAATATACAAGAGAAACTGTTATATATTGATTGTGTGATTTTAGTCTCTTATGTGTTGAAACGTTCTACAAAGAAAGGAACAAAGTCACGCGTGTGCATGTTAAAAATGGTGAATTAAATTACTCGTGTGCAACTCGATTTGGCCTCCTGTTCTTTTATTTCAAGTATTAATACCAGGAAGGAGTAAACAACAGAAACAAAAGTGTTCACCTTAAACACAATATTGTATTTTTTTAAACAATATTCCATCTTATAAACCAGTGTGCCTTATATAAAGATTATTGCAAGTTGTGTTTACTCATTTCAGAGGAATTTTCCAAGTTACACACTGTTGGTCAATGTTTGGTTGGGTGTATATGCTAATGTGGCTAATGTGTGTCTGTGTCAGAGGTTTTTTTTTTGTTTTGTTTTTTTATGTGTTTCAAATAAAGTTGGGAGTTAGCTCTGTCACTGTTACATTTTTTGTTCAGTGGGATGGATGGATGGAATAATGGATGGGTTGGGGATAGAGGGACATACAGATGGCCAACGATGATTTAGTTTGTCTTGATTGTTTTGGAAAGACCCAGTGGAAGCAGTGGGGTATCCAGGGCTTATTTCAGTCTTAAAAGCTTAGAGTCAAATGTATAAATAGGTCATTTTTTACACTGGACCTGAGAAAATTCAAGTTTTTGACTCTCTTTGGGGTACTTTTGATACCTTGGCTATATTTTATTCCAAAAATATGTTTGTTTAAAAAAACTACAATTATTTTAATTTCTACATTTCTGTTCTATTTTCAAACACAGTGTTTTGTGATTTTTTTTTTTTTTTGTGTGGCAATTAGCGAGGGCACTCAGCAGTGAAAGAAACTACAAATTTCAGTTTTGTAAGAGAGTTACCAAGAATACCAGGTTATACGTTTTTGCCTCACTAAGGGTGAATACATTTTAACCGCATTTCCATTAGCCAGTTTTCCATTTGTCGTTATTCCATTAGCCTTTGTTCTAAAAACCTCAGTGTTACTCAATGCGCTTGAAATACACCTGAATCCCACCTCAGCTTATTGGAGTTGGGGAGGCAAATCATTCCCATGTACTACTGTACCGGTGCGCTACACCTTCCGGTACTGGACTGGTTCCGGATTGCAGCCCAGAGGTTGGGACCTCTGATTTATTGGGAACAGCCAGCAAATCAAAAAAACGACAACTTGGGAACACCCAAAACATCAATTTTTGACGCAGAGGGGTCCTTAACCAAAGGTCAACATGTGACGAGTTAGGAGTGAAAGTTTGAGCAATGAGGTACAAAACAACCATTGCGGTACTCCATCTAATGGAAACATACAATTGAAGTCGTTCAAAGTCTATCGAAAAGAAGTTGTAGTATTTGACTCGTGCATTTTACCAATGTATAAATTAAACGGCACCCCTCTGTTAGACTTTTTACTTTTATAGTATGCACCATAGTTGGATTTTTGTGGAACAACTAAACATAATGCCATGCCTCAAAAAGGAACTCTGGCACTATGTTCTCTTAGCAGAAGAAGGTTTGACAAGAGCTTTTCTACCGAAAAATGTTGCTGTACGTGTGAGCACCAATATTTCCAGAAGAATGCTTATGCTTTTTTTTTTTCTTTTTTTTTACGTCAATAGACACAGAGGAACTCTGAATTGCATCATTCACACATTGTGAGACACATTTTTATTTAGGAAGAGCTGTGTAGCTGTTAGAAACTGGTTTGAGCTCAGGTGAAAATATGAAAGTAACTGGTTGTGAATAACATCACATGTGATATCTCATCTAGAGTCTCCATAGGTGTTAACGCTCAGGGGCCACCATTGCTTCTTTAAAAACTTAAAGTTGGGACTATTTATAGGATCTATTTTTTTTTTTTTAAGAACCTGTCTTTCCGGGGTGCAATGTCAATGTTACTAGAATACTAGGATGAATGTATTCACTTGATATAAATTATTTTTTTTTCTCAGATAAACTGATTAACATATTCAATCTCTCTTTATTTTACACTCAATAATCAGTCTGGGTGGCCATCCTGTCCCATTAGATGTTCTCTGACTCTCTCCTCTCTGTTTTTGTTTTTTTCTTTCTTGTTGATATGCTGGTATGCATAAAGAAGGCACATTTGCATTAACACTAGCTTCCCGTTTATTGTTTTTTCTCTTCATTTGTAGAACCTGATTAAAAACCTGCCTGAGCAGAAAGAACTGAACGCTCTTGCGGAACTAAAGGGTGAATATGAAGAACTGGTGGAGTCAGAGCAGTTTGGCATTGTGGTAAGTATAATTGGCCACTCACTGAATTTTCAGATTTCACACAAGCATACTTCAGTCTGTCTTGGTTAAGCACTTTTGCGAGCAGTTGCATTTTTTCCTTTTATTGCTTCCCTTACTTTATGCTGGTTTGGTTTGGTAAGTCAAGCACCTCAAAGACGGATACAAAGATTTTTTTTTTTTTTTTTTTTCAATTTTTAAGAAAAACATTTGCATATTTTCCTTAGATAAAATATTTATAGAAAAGAAAAAAAATGTCTCACTTCAACAAAGGAAGTAGAAAATCTCAAATCTGAATAAGTTTGTTCTCAAAGAGAAAGGATTTATCTTGTTGAGCAACGGATATTCAACAGTTTTTATGAGGACTCTGCATCAAGAACATCAAGTCCATGCTGCACTTTGACATGAGCTGTCAACGTTGTCTCATAATAAAATCATAGCCTAAGGCACTGAATGCTGTGTGTATTATAGGTCTTTGAAAAAGTACGCGGCTGTACGCATCCAGCCTTGTGATATATCCCAGTTCTCTAATCAATTTGTCATGAAGATCCAAAGTTTTGTATTCTGCAGTTTTGGAATAAATTTAGCTCAAAATAACATATTGTAAACTTTGAAAAGATGCACTCACTTGGCCTCATTTACACAGATTTATTGCTGCATCTTAGTAACAACTGCTTTCCACTACATTTATTTCTATTGAATAATTCTATTATTTCTTTATTTTATCATTCAAGTCTCAATCTGATCATCTATTGATCTATTTAAATTTACTTCCACTGATTTTGCTGTTTTAAGCCATAATTGAATTGTTTTTTTAGGACATAGTTTCTGCAGAGCGACAGCAGTGCATTAAAAATCTGCCTCTTAGTTGTTGGCAGGACTGTTGGCATGGAATAGACCTACCCTGGTTCCTGATTCACAACAATTTGAATAAAGACATACTCAAAAATGCAGTTTTTATCTTAAGTTTCCTTATATATGTCCTCCATCATGAAAACATTCTACAAGAACATGATAAAAACACAAGAAACACAATTTTCATCATGGGGGGTCTTTGACAGAACCACATTTATATTAAAATATATACAGTAAGAACCAGTTTGTGAATTTTCTCCTTGACATATTAGGCTAATTAACATGAGTAATGCTTTTTTGTGGATAGTTATTTTTAATTAAGATTTCAAACTACTTTCTTATTCACCGCAAACTTTTTTTTTTTTCTCATGTGTTGCAAATATGTTAAAATGGTGAAATAAACCGTTTTCGCTCCACTCTGCATCTACTGGGGGTACACATACTAATGAGGCTGAATGAAACTTTTTCACTGGTAATCTGTTGTTAGACAGGAGAACTACATAAGCAAGCTGCTCCAGCCTTTTGTTACAGCTGTAATTAACTGTTAATTAACAGCTCCTGCCAGCTCCTTACAGAGTAAGTCGTCTTCCCTGCAGGCAACCTCAAGATCAAATGTTACCGTTACAGATGAAAACCAGATCATAGAGGCACATGTTGTGTTTTCATGAAATACATGTTCAGTCACACCCCCGGGTTGGAGACATGCTCAGTCACGCCTTTATTTCACTTTATGTATATGTGCGTTCTACTTTTTGTCTTTTAAAGATGTAATGAAGCAAAGGTGGCAGTTTCTGTCTCGATCCCACTGATGTTTTGATCTCATTCCTCCCTATTGATGTAGCAGCTCGTCATTGCAGATACTTGTCTCCCACGGGAAATAAGCCAGCTCTTCTCTGCCAGAGCTGTCACCAACATGCTTACTTTAAACATAATTTCCTCTCATTGTAAACAAATGAGAGGGAAAGGGTGGGATGCTTGTCTGTTTGTGTGTGAACTTTGAATGTGTGAAAGTGATTGGAGGCAAAATGATTTTGGGTGGATGTGTGTGTTTTCCATTTACTGTGTATTATTTTCTCTTAATTCTGATTTATTCATCTCTCCGCCATCCCTCTCCGCCTGCCTTCAGTGACTCTAATCCGAGGCCTGCAAATATGGTTTGGGGCTGTTATATCATTTCTAACAAATCTGTTAAATGGGAAACTCCATAAGAGGAAAATTAAAGTAAATGGGTAAATCCCATTTGCTGAAGGCGGTAGAAGAGTTTCAGTTCATTAGTTACTGCAGTAATTACGCTTGGGATGCAACACTGGATTTCTTCTGTGTCTCTGCTTGCTTACTCAAATGATTGTTCACACAATAATTTCCTCCTTTTTTGGGGATTTTAGGGTTCAAAATGTAAGTCAGTCATAGCAGCTTAATTATTGAATATAGTTTATCCTAAACAAAAGTGGGTTTTGCACAAGAAAACTAACTACATCTTTGTGTGAAGTTGAATTACTTGTTTAACTAAAGTAAGAAAAAAAAAATTGTTAAAGTATGACTTTTGTGTTTTTCTATCTATTCCTCAACCTTCAGATGAGTTCAGTGAAGCTGCTACGACCCCGCCTCAACGGCATTTTGTTTAAGCTAACCTTCGAGGAACAGGTGAGCAACATCCGGCCCGACATCATGAATGTGACGTTCGCCTGCGAGGAGGTCAAGAAGAGTGACAGCTTCAGCAAGTTCCTGGAATTGGTGCTGCTGGTTGGTAACTACATGAATGCTGGATCAAGAAACGCCCAGACGTTTGGTTTCAACATCAGCTTCCTTTGCAAGGTACTGTTAAAGCATACAACACTCACAAAGTTGTTTTTAAAATACCTAAAAATAAAAATTGAATTCAGTTTTTGTTTACATGAAAGATGGTCCTTGAACATGAATGGTTTCTTGGACTATATAGCTTCAAGTCATAAAGTCACATCTAAAGTTACGTACACACCATGCATCCTTGCACAACTTGTAAAAATTTTACAGAAAGTGGTACTTAAATATATAAAAAAAATAAAAATGAAGAAAAGGCCGCTAATTGAAGTCTGTTTTAAAAGAAGGACGCCTAATGCTAATTTTAAAGTCACACTGGCTTTAGTTAGAAGGTATACATGCTTCTGATCAAAGGCCATAGTCAATGAATCCCACTAATTTGTGGCTCCCTGCTGTCTGTTACTTTACCACTGTTCTCGACCATTCAGACACAGAGAAGCAAACATTCACAGCACAACTAAACCACAATTGCATCACAAATGAACAGCTTGGAGTCGAACTTATGAGTCTGTAATTTAAAGCGCGTGAAATTGTTTTCTGCTGGAGCAACTGCACTCTAGCCTTGCTTCAGTGTTTATTTTGAACAGGAGATGATGGAATAAGAAGTTCTTTGTAACACGTTTTTCCATTCTGGTAAGCTGAAAAAAAAACAAAAAAAAAAAACAGCTGCTAAGCTACTACTTTCCCCTTTGATCTCATTTATTTTGTTGCTACGATTGATGTTTTTTGTTTGTTTCTTTTTAAGTTGTCTTATTGTCTTAACCACTTCCACTGCATCATGGCTAAAGCCAAAAGGTCAATCAAACCTTATTTTGAGCTCACGGTTGGATGCAGACATGTACTGAGCTGTGTGAGGGCTATGTCCCATGCTCTGGGAAAAACTGAAAAAACGTGCCTGTTTACAAAGGTGAACTAGAGCGCCATTCATCGACTACCGTAACTCTTCAACCATTTATTCAATCAACATAATTCCAGCGCGGAGAAAAGAAAATTACAATACTTTACAGTAGGAGAGTGCTTATGTAAGCAACATAAAACAGCCAATCTGAAAGTGGTATTGCATATCAGTCAAACCCGATGTGAAAAGCTTATTTTCTCCGCCTCAGATTCCACTAATTCATGTTGATCGCTTGAGCAGTCAAAAAGTTACAGTAGGTCATAGAGTGTGTTATTTGGATTAAATTCAATTTTATTTGCATATCCCAATATCACAAACAATTATCTTATAGGGCTTCTTACCAGTAACTGCAAAATCAGAAAGTCAGTCATAAAATATAAACAATAGCTGATTGCTAAACTAAACTAAAAAGGCTAAACTAAGCTAGTTATCCCTGCCCTTAGAACCTCCTTCTTGGTAAGGAAAAACTCCTTAAAAAAAAAAAAAAAAAACCTTATTCAGAAAAAAAAAAAAAAGAAGAAACCTCATGGATATCCACATGAAGGAGGGATGTACCAGGACTGTTAAAGAAGAATTAGCTCATCTACTGTAACTCTACAACTACATGTTTGAATAGTGCTCATCTAAATAGAACTGGGGGACAGGTGGGGGCGAGGTCCACCGCCACAACAAGCCAGAGGTGAGGTCCACGGCCAAGAACAGGAGCACAGTCAATCCACCTGGAATCTGAAAAGAGGAACAACATATGAATTGCACTGCACCAAACAGAAGCATAGAAAGCTAAATAAAATAAATAATAAAGACTAGAGGAGAAGAGAAGTAAATAAGAATAAACATAGCCACAGTGAACCTTACTTCCCCCATCTTCAAACTTCTAGCAGCCCTGCCACCAACTAATTGATATTTAATTTGAATTCAGACATGTTGATTATATGACGCATGCGGTATGTCACATATAGCAGAAAGTAATAATAACAATGATAGAAAATCTAAAATATTTAGCATATCCAAATTAATGTAAACCTACGAAGCCACAGCAGCAGAGGGAATCAACCGCCAAGGCCCAGTTTTTCATGTCGCCGGCAACATTTCCGATGTTATACATAACAATTGTCAGCAGCAGAAAGTATGCCACAATCATTGAACAACTATAACGTATTAACCTTTTGGGTAAAAAATAAATAAATAAAAAAGTTGTATTTACTGTCACTAATGACTGCTCCATAGTTAACGGGTTAAATATTAAACTTTCCAGGGTGCAATTCCATGCATTTATAACAGCAATTTCATGATACCTGTGTCAGGTATAAACTGCTCAAACTGTTTATGGTAAAGCAACAGCCTATACCGAACAAACCAGTCTGTACTTTCCAATTCTTAGAAGATGGTAAAGTACATTAAAGTATCTTACTTGATGGACACGCACAGTGTTAATTTGTTTTATTCTTGGAGTTTGACCTTTTGTATCCTCTGTGATATAGATAGATACAGTAAGTCTTAGAATACTTATATACTTTAGCAAGGTAATGTGGACGTGATAAACTTTTCAGAAACATCCATTTACTGATATATTTTAAAATGTGATTCGGATTATTTATAAAGGCAATTCTGCCAGAAAAAAAAAGGGTTTTAAAATGCAATAAATGATGATTACCTTTCATCCTTGTGATACATCTTTGTAGAAGAGAGTCAACATTAACAGAGCAGCTGTGTGTTTTGTGACCCACAGGTGAAGTCTTTTCATTTCAATATTCTAAAAGGTTTTTGGAATACTTTTTAAGACTAATTGCTGGACAAACATTTGTCGATCAGTCACTGCAGAGCATGAAAGCCACTTTCGGGGTCATGGAGGGAAGTGAAATACTATTGCTTAATAATTGTGCCCCGGCTGTTTACCAAAGGTGAATTTATAACAGTAATACTTGTGTTTTTAATCTTCTTAAATGAGTTTGGGATTTTTCTTAGGGGAGTAAAATATACAAGCCAGTCAAGGTTATTTCCACTGATTTGTACAGTAAGACCTCACAAAACAGGCTTCTAATCCCTGGTGATTTATCTTTTCCATTCACTGTCTGTTCACCCGCCTGATATTAGTTTAAAGTTCTCCCAAAACTTCTATTAATAACTCAGCTAAGGTTAATACAAAACACAAAAGAAATAAAAAAACTTTTAATCACAAATGGCATACAAATGATAAAATATGAAACTTACATTTTATGAGAAAATTGTATGGACTTATTTGAAACCATTCTTAATTCTAGTTTGTATTAACAATATTTTGCTTCGTACTTTGCTGTGCATGCAAGCTGACTGAGTCAGTTTTGAGTGTCAGTGCGGAGCCTGGAAACCCCTCAGGGGGCTGATTGGGCCATTATTGATGGGCAAAAAAAAAAAAAAAATCGTTCTCACTTTAGTCAATCACGTAAATGACCCCCTGGGAGGCAGATCTAGTATACCTAATTGGTTCATCAGAGAGGAGGTTGATGATTGGAATAAGTAGGAGGGAAGGGCACATTTTGACTCACCTTTACCTCCTACTTTTAGCATTCCATTCAGCATCGGTTTCCCCTATGAAAGCACGTTATGTGCAAACAATAAATGTCTCATGATATGTTTGTTATAGTGGGGAAACTTTTGTTTAAGCTAGGCTCATTCATTTTCCTCAACTATATAAGTTGTCAAAGGAAGTTGTCCAATTAGACGTGTTCAATGAGTGGCTGCTTAAACACACATTGCCGACGACGGTGTATACGTAGCTTAAAGAATTGGGCAGCTGTCACTCAGCTGATCCTGCAACGCTAGCTTGCTGCATATAAGTGCTCACTAGAGTAGAGCTTAACCACGTCTGTCCTGGAACAGGATGCAGGGATTCTCAGCAGTGCAGAAAAGCACATTTAACGCCACTGCTTTGTGAAAATAGATTTCATTTTGAAGAATATATTTTGAGAAACATCTGTTACTATCATGATCAAGTGTGGCGGTACACATCATCATCACAAACCATTAGCATTATATTGGGCATCAGTTACCTTTGCATCTTCCCCTTGTTTATATGGAACCTATTTTTAGACATTGCCCTATGCATACATCTAATTATTTTTCAAGGAGTCTACAGTTTTTACTCACTTATCATATTATGGAACTTATGAGCATTCATAATGTATTTGTACGTTTGTGTTTGTTTACGTTGGTGCAGCTCCATCTGCTGAGGTTAAATTCAGCTGACATTGATCATGCTACTGAGAGGCTTTGCTTTCCTACTTCCACTTCTTCTATTATTGTTTCAGTTAAATTTTAATAAATTACTTTTTATTGTAACCATATTTATATAAAGAAACCATCATATATGTTTTTGCTATTGAGAGGAATGAACGCTGAGGGATTTTGCATTAATGCTCCCTGTGATCAATTTCTGCACCATCTCTCCAATCTACTTAAACTAAATATTTTGATATTTGAAAGTCCACATATATCATCTAGATTTCCTTATAGCAAAAAAATAGATAACACTATGTGTGTTTCTCCCTAGTCCTCATAAGCATACTTGTTTATTTTTTGACTCTTTGAACACACATTTGAATGTACCTGGTACTTTTGCATTTATCTTTTGGAATTACCAACATATGGAACTTTATTATTATTATTATTGTAATAAGTAACTTTTTGGAAGTACATTGTCAACTCAAAGATCTTAAAAAAATTATATACTGTATATATATATATCAGTAAACTGCTTAAGTTGTCCCCAAGTGGCGATTTAAAGACAAGGCCAAGAGTCATTATATTGAGAAGGTTAATTCAACTGGACTCAGTGACCCATATTTGCTTCTGAAATCAATATCCGCTGCTGAAATCGGTAATCTTAGATTTTCTACAGCTCTGTGGCAAGAGCCAGTTCCTGGTACGTACATAATTATGGATCTGAAGGCTTTCAAGAACCTGGACCAAACCATTGTTTTTTAATGTTGTTATTTTTCTATTTTTGCCCTTAATTTGCTGAATAACGCTAGCAAGTTTTAAAGTTTAAATCTGAGTGAAGGTTGCATGGAAAATGACTGAAGTCACAAAGTAATGGCAGAGATAATCATACTAATGCAGCCTGTAGAAACTGAAATAACTGTCATTGTGAGAAATGCAAGGTATTACTAAAGATTCTAAGAGGTTTTAGCAAAATGTTAGTTCTTTGCTTTTCAATTCTTTGTTCCATCATGCGCTAAAATTCAGTTCCTTACAAATTTCCTGGAAGTTTCTCCATTGATCCTCACAAGATTGACAGATATAGACCCCAATGCATTGCGTTTGAACACATTTCCATGTGAAAAAATGTAGTTTAATTTAATAAAGCATCCAAGTTTTCATCTTTGGATTAATTGATTAATTGATAGTATTTGTAAAATATTCATATTTATTAAGTTTTTACTTTGGGAAATCGGTAATGTTATATTTGCTGTTAGAAAAAACAAAAAGAAAAGGATGTGAGCACAGCATCCAAATTACTTTTTATATCCAGAGCATTAGATAGTTCTGGACAATGTAGCATTTTAGTAGTTAAGGAGTAGTGATTAAATTTGGTCATTGCCTTAGACTCAATCAGTTCCATTCAACTTGTTGTAATGTCTTCCATCATTATGGTGTTGGCAGCGTGTGACATCACACATCTATGCTTCAAAAGGTTGTATCATAAGTTATTTGGTGACTCTGAATTGCCTTCAGGAGTGAGTACGATTGGATTTGGTTGTCTGTTTGTGTATGTCACCTCGGGGATTACTTTAGGATTATTTCTACCCCCTCCACTCACTCATTTGTGGGTGTTGGGTGGGTATCCGCTACTAAATAATGTAGTTTATACTAAAACAAAAAAAGACAGCTTCCAAAAAGTGTGATAAATTATTTGCCAGATTGTTGTTTAATCATTACTTCACAATAATTCTTCTTTTTTGAAGTCTAAATCTTGGTTGTTTTCTCTTTTTTCAATCTTTTTCTCTCACTCTGTACTGAGAGTTACAAAGAACAAACAGCAGTGAGCTAGAAAACACTCCAAACAGCAAGAAAGAACCCTTTTTTGTAAGTTAAATACACAAAAGAATTTTAAGAGATTCTCAGCATATGAACACAATGTTCACACAAACCACTCAATGCCTCAGAGGATAATAGATTCAACTGCAATACAGTTTTGGAAGCACAGTGTTTATTACATCCTTAACTACGGTTTTCTGACCTTTAAGCTGCATTCATACTTCTCTCTTCTCTTTTTTTCATCATCCTCTCATTTTTCACAAAATAAATGTCCAAAACACAGTCCAACACCGCTACACATTAGTTGCGTCATGGTTTGAACTCTCCCATGGCACGGAGGGTTCCCCTGTTTAAAGCGCCACATGTCCAGGCCCATTTTAAGTTTGCCATTGACCATTTGGAGGATCCAGAGGAGTCATTGGAGAAAATCATGAGGTCAGACGAGACCAAAAGAGAAGTTTTTGGTCTTAATTCCACTCGCTGTGTTTGGAAGATGATGTATGATGAGGGATCGTACCAAGAACACCATCCCTACTGAAGCATGGGGGTGGTAGCATCATGCAATGGGGATGTTTTTCTGCACACCCCACTGTATTAAGGAAAGAATGACCAGGGTATGTATTGTGAGATTTTGGGTAACAACCTTCTTCCATTAGTCAGAATATTAAAGATGGGTCGTGGTTGGGTCCTCCAGCAAGACAATGACCGGAGGCAGTGGCCTAGCCAGTCTCCAAACCTCAACCCAATAGAGCTCAAACTCTATGTTTCTCAGTGACAGCCCAGAAACCTGACTGATGTAGAGAAGATTTGTGTGGAAGAGTTGGCCAAAATCTGTCCTGCGGTGTGTGGAAACCTGGTGAATAACTACAAGAAACGTTTGACCTGTGTAACCATAATCATCAAATATTAACATTGATTTTTTCATAGGTTCAAATACTTATTTACAGTAGTAGCATACAGATAAATTATTTAAAAATGAAACAATATGATTTCTAGATTTTTATTTAGCTAATGTCTTTCGCAGTGGACATGCACCTAAGATGAAGATCTTTCTAAATGCATTTTTGCCATACTGTATAAGGGGCTCTGAATTATTATTATTATTATTATTTTTCTTAATTAAGGCTTTTTAGGTTACTAAGTACCCCTAAAATTAGATGAAAATGGCCATTTTGTCCACCCTAAAATATATATTGGGATTTGATTAAGGTTTACTGTGAAGTTTTGTTCTGCATTAACTGGAATAGGCTCTTGAAATGCAACAATGTATTAGTATTGGTTATAAATCAGGAGATAGACTTTGGGTAATTGGAATAAAATTCAGTATTATTATGTTGATTTTTCCAAATCAATTTTATAATAATGAAGCGTTATTCCTCATCTTTGGTGCTCTTAATAAAGCTTTTATCTGCAATGTTATTTGTGGGCATTCACTAGTCTAGAATCCTTTTTTAGAGCTTATGTACATTTTGTTAATGAGGCCCATAGCAAATCCAGCAAACTGTAGATATTTTATAAGCTGTCCTTGTCTCCAAGTTTTGCAATTGTTAACATTCCATGCACAAACGATTATGTTTACACTTCAGCTTCTTGCAAGTTATCAGCTGGAATGAGTGTGTCAGAAAGTGCTTCCGTGTGCGATAACGAGTGTTGCTTTTTTTTTTGTTAGTTTTTTTTATAACAAGCAAATAAGATTACCAAAATACAATAATAAATAAGGAACACGAGAACGAAGGATTGATTATCAAGGATGTATTAGAGACTTCCCAGCATAATTACTGCACTTGTTGCGATATGAGCCAAGTGTGTCTCTGAGAACCGCCAAACGTGTTTGTATGCACACATGTGGGATGGCTGACTGCAGGCTGTTGACAGCTCAGATATTGTCAGTGTAAGTACACAGAGGTATGTTGTGCTAATTAGCTTTTCCAACATGCTGTTCGAACAACATGGCAATCACAGTGAGGGATGAATATGAAACAGCTATTTTTTTTATTTTTTTCATTTTTTTGCCCTGACATGAAGAATGTCATCTTTGGTGCACGGGCAAAAGCACACAGAAAAAAAATATATATGGTTCTTGTATCCTGGATTTCTTGGCCTGTATCAATTTTAAACCAACAGCATTGTTTCCAGTGTGTAGTGTTTGCAAATATTAGATGTAAACTCCTGTCCTTCACATCTTGCAGAGATAAAGAGTCAAAACGCTAAAGTAAAAATAAATGCAGGCAGCTTTGCCTAGAAAAACTTCTTTTCGAAGACAGTTTTAGGACTGCAATCTCCTTCTGCACAAGCTCTGTAAACATGTTTGTACCACCACATTAAAATCCCACTCCAACTGTATTTTTATCCATTGTTAAAACATTCCCTTTTAATTATGATTATTCAGTTTTTAGACAAAATTTTTAAAACTCTGTGTTTTTTTTTGTTTTTTTTTCGACGTAATTTCTGCACAGCAGCAGAAGCTCTGATTTATGGGTGGAACACTGAGAGTGAATGTGTGTGTGATTGAGGCCCTGAGACAGACTGGCGACCTGTCCAGGGTGTACCCCGCCTTCGCCCATCAGCAGCCGGGATAGGCTCCGGCACCCCCGCGACCCCGAAAGGGAAGAAGCGGTCTGGAAGATGGATGGATGGAACACTTAGTGCGGAAGTACCCTCAGCTGATGTCCCATAATTCCTTTGTTTTCACCCTCTCCCCGTAGCTTAAAGTCCCTCAAAATCTCAAGCCAACATTAGCGGTGCAACAAAAATGGCGAGCAATATTAGAGCTATCCAGCTGTACAGTTTTGAGCCAGTTGGTAGCTCAGACGAGGAAAGTGAAGACATTAATGTATCTATTTGCCTGGAAGTGAATGAATCAGAATCAGGAAGAACAAGGAGACTTTGGCCCACACATTTTTGTTGCTGCATCACAAATTTTAGCTTTTTTAAAAGTTGTGTTTTACCTGCCCCAATTTAAATAAATACTCAGAATCCTTAATTTTCAGACATCCATTATCAGAAAGATCCATAAGAATGATTTTCATTGGAGTGCGTCTTTAATATTATTATCAATTTATTGCTGTCATTGTCTAAATTTAGCCTTAAATTTCTAATAAATTATTTCAATACTCAATATATTCGTTTTTCTTGGAACTTCTGACTTATTATTTAAATTGACTTTAAACCACACACTTCACTATGTATTGTGCCGTATAATTCTCTGAATTAATGCAATATTATGGGCATTTTCTTTCCTTAGAATTTCACTTTGAAACGTTGACTTTTTTTCTTTGAAATACTGCTTTTATTTTTATTGTTTTGAACATTTAGAGTTGATATCTAATAATTCTTACTACAATTTGAAAATGTCAATAAATAACAATAAGTCAGAATGTCTTATTTTTCTTTATTTGCTTTTGTCCTTCTTTTTGCTATTTGCTTTGACACTTGGGAGGAAAAAAAATGTGGAAAAAGAAATCTACCTTCAATCATGTTTTCTTTTTCTTTCCGTCTAGCTACGGGACACTAAATCCATCAGTCACAGCACAACACTTCTTCATTTCCTGGCAGAGAAGTGTGAAGACAGTTACCCAGAGATCATGAGATTTCCCGATGAACTTGAGCATGTGGAGAGTGCCAGTAAAGGTATGTCAGTTTCACGTGTATGTGTCCTTTTCATTTGCCAAATGACAAATACTCTTTTTAAAAACACAATCTATTTTGCTTTGAAGTTAGAGGAGGACATCTCTGCAGCGTAGTCATATTTCTTTTACGTTCAATTTTCAATGCCTGTGAATAAAGGTTTTAGTTTGAAACACACACATCGATGATAGCAACGATCCATCTGCCTCGCCGACAGAATAGAATTGTTTTCCTGACTATCCTGTCACTCAGCCTGTCATAAATCCAATTCAACTTTAATTTTGTTTTCAAGCACTCGGTGTAATCCCCTCAGGTCTATTTACTTTGTTAGTCTCTTAATTGGTCATTTAATCTAATTCGACTAATTATGCACTTGACTGAGATTGCCAGGCATTGTTAAAGTGGACTGAAAAGTGTTTACACCGCGCCTTTCAAGATGCCTGTACACATAAATTTGGACTTTCCCTGAGTTCCGTTGCTTCACAGAAATAAGTTATTCAAGGAGAAGCCACTTACTCTACTGAGACAATAAATAAATACTTCTTGCAAAATAAATTGAAAACCTCAGGACCTATTTAAAAGCACTGAGACAGTCCACTTAAATCATGCTGCACTCCACATAGTGCTGCTTAATTGATCGCCGGGTTCACTTGTGAATGTGGATTTCCAAGGTGATATTATTGTAGGGTATTTCTTGTTATTTATTTGGGATCAATGAAACAGCTTGGGACTAGTTGAATGTATATGTACGTGTAACTTGTTTTATTTTCCTTTATAGTTAATCGGTAAATAGTTATTTATTGCTAGTTAGGGCTTTTAAGATGAAGAAATGTTTCCTTCAATATGAAGATGGAGGTTTTCACTGATGAAACACATTTATTTATATATAGATGGTTGGGAAATTTCCTTCTTTTGTTATTTACCTCCCTGAAGTCATTAAACCCATTCTTTTCAATATCTGTATGGCTACTTTGAATGGCTCCGATGAGGGAGCTTGTGGCTTGCTGTTGCATGTCCTACATCACACTTATAATCCTTTTTCCAGCTGCATTTTTTTCATCTGGACCTGATTCACAACAATTTGAATAAAGAAATATTTAGATCTGCAATTGTAATATTAATTTACTAAATATATATCTTTCATCATGGGAAAAATGCCACAAGAACATACTAAAACACCAAAACACAATTTCCATCAGAGTGGATCTTTAATGGCAATCTGTAGAAGTAAACTTTGCCTATCTACCCTTTTCCAGAGATCTTTCCTCAGATTGTATTAGATTGATCCATATATTTGTCTCATCCAAGCTAGAGCCCTGTAATACCCCATTAGCTGGATGTCCAGATAATTACCTGAAGTTCTTTCAGTTGTGACAAAAGTACCGATTGATACTGCCAAGGGAGTTCACACTCTTCCTGTTTTAGTCTCTCAACAGTGGCCCCCATTAAAATTTAGAATAGAACTTTAACTCCATATCATTAGCCCTTAATGGGATAGCCCCATCCTATTTTAAAGATCTCATTATTTCATATTACCCCACCAGAGCACTTTGCTCTTAGAATGCCATCTTACTTGAATCTTTAGTACCTGAATGGAAAAGGGGGTGTTCGGTGTTGACGTGGTTGGAGGAGAGCAGGAAGGGCCTTTTGTGAGGGAAAAAAGGTATTAGTTGGAAAAATCCTACATTTAAAAAGGAAGCATAACCGTAAAGCATAATGACAAACATAAAAAAACTATTTTCCATAGAGAAAAACTGACTTCATTTTGTGTAAAGTTTGATTAATTGACAATGTTTTTATTATTACTGGTTTCTATATTCTGGCTTCTTTTTCATTTTTGTTTCCTGCATTTTTCCAAAGAAATTGTGTGTTTGTGTTGTGTGAACTTTCTTTGACACAATAGTTGAATAAAGTGAAGGAAAGACCATATTAATCACTTATATCTTATATTTAATCCAGATTTGAAACCTTGTGGGACAAAACTTACATTTCTGCCTATTTTAACTTGGAGATTTTCAGCATTTCAAAACAAATTTTTTTTTTGTCTTCAGTCTATCATAATATAAAAATTGCCACTTGTAATCCTCAGTTACACTTTTTAAATCATTTTTTTTAGGGTTTGATAGAAGAAACTACTTTTTTTTAAGTGTTTTTTTTTTCCTAACCCTTTATTTCCCCAATGCTGTTTTCAACCTGTCAGGGCCTTCTTCCTGAAGATGTATTGCAAAGTAATGTGCAAAAGTTTTAAAAGGTTTTTTATTTAAAATAACTGTTGTCACGTGCATTTTGATTTAAAAAATATGTGAACTAGCTTGAGTTTTTATTCCAAACTTTCCAAAGTTTTCCAGTGAAATGTTTATGTAGTTCAAGAAATCATCCATCTGCTTTCCATGACTACACCATTAGAGGAAATTTGAACCAGTGTGATAAACTGAAGGGCAATTAAACCGTATTAACAAAAATAGGTTTCTGAAGAAGTGACAGATTCTTCAAAAAGTCTTAAACCAAAACAAGATTTTGAAGAAAAAAACTCGTCAACACGGCTCTCATCCTGCATCAGAGGTTTCTATCTCTCCCCCACACTTCCTGTCTCTGGCAAACAAGCACTTAAAGACGGGCTTGCCAAGCTTCTCAGAAGAATCATAGAGAAATGAACTGAAACAGACTGGTAGACCCTGAAAATTCAATGCAGCAAAAAAAA
>NC_050521.1:5925288-5937672 GCF_002922805.2 Oryzias melastigma | reverse complement strand
AAAAAAGCACCAAGCTGACTTCCCTTTGGGTTTGAAAGATAGCTCGCTGCTTTATCAATAACAAAAAGCAGTGGGATTTCACTACACCCAGCTTCAGTTCAGCAAAGTCTGTTGAAAAGTGGACGTGAAGGAAGATTTGCCATCAAAATAGCTGCTTCTCTGAAACCATTCACTCGTGTGTGCAGAGGCAAAAACTACAGTGCAGAAAAATGAGCTGAGAAGAAATAAAGTGCTCTGGCCTGATGAGTCAACCACGACTCCTGCAGAGGACGGTTGTATTTCTAAAGGGTTAGTAAAAACACAAGAACCTGGTTATTTTTTTAAAGATAAGATTTGGTTTAAGATTATTTTATATCAAGAATGCATCACAATTACCTATTATTATCACATTGTCATAGTCTGGGTTAATTCTTAATTCTGATTTGCTATAGGATGTCTATTAAAAAGTGATAATAAACACCTGAAAAATAAGTTCTGGTCAGTGAATATTCTATATTATTGTGCTGGCCTAGATGCCAGCTGGCAACAAAATCAACAGAGACTTGGAGCATAGGTAGAGGAAATTAATTTTCAGTTTATCACTACGTAAACTTTGGTGAACTTTCCCTCTGAGATGATACCTTGTATCACTTAACACAGTGGTCTACAACCTGCAGCTCCAGAGCCACATGTGACTCTTTTACCCCTCCATAGGCGCTTTGGTTAAAATAAAATGTTTTAAAAAGTAAGTATAGTAGTAAAGTAAAAAAAAAGTAATTCAGTATCTTATTTTTTTCCTATGGGTGACAGAGGACTTTGTGACTCCTACTGGGTCTTGGTTGGCCAGAAATCGATCCGAAGGGTTCTTTAAGTGTTGAAGGATGCAGACCCCTGTCTTAACATGACATTTAGCACACATGCATACTTCTGTCCTCAATGAGGTTGATGCAGGCTCTGTAGCCATCACCATGACAACGTGCTGCACCGTGTATCAAATGGTGCTTCTTGTGAAAAAGTTATTACACCAAAAACATAACAAGATTATAGCACTAATAATTAATACATTTTTGTCATTTTTATTTTTATTCATAAGTGACCACAGTTTAAGCGGGATAATTCTCTTTGAGGTGTCCGTTATCAGAAATTAACGGTTGATGTGGACATTTCCACTTCGGGGATTATTATTTTTTTCTTATTTTTTTATGAACATAACTGTAATCAAGATGAATAAAGTGTTTTTCTGTCACCACTAGAGAGGAAGTTTTGTTAAAATGTTGCCATTATATTTAACTGCTTACTTCATGCTCATTACTGAGCTCCCAGCAGTTTAGTAGTTCATTTTTTGTGCTTGCATAATTATTTTTAATCATTTTCTGGTTGGTTTTATAGTGTTTTCTAATCAACCAACAACAATTTGGCAATCTGTGTGAATATGCATCTGTTCCATCAGCATATGCTTCACTTAAGTGCCAACTTGGCTTAAAATAAAGTAAAAAAGCAGCATTTTAGCTTGGCTTTAAGGAGCACATTTTCTATTCAGATATACCCTAATACAATTATTTAAATTTAAAAGAACCGTATCTTCCCACATTCTTCCTCTCACCTGGTTGGTTGATTTTTGACTTTTCCCAAATGCATCTCTTACATACCGTGGACTCTTACACAGAGTTTTTTATTTTTTTATTGTATGGCTGCTCTTGCTTTGGTGTCCTTTTCAAAGCAGTCCTTGTCAGGTGAACACTTAGCATGAATTAAATAACAACAGTTTGATTAGACATTGAGCTTATTTACATCTTGGGAATGCATTAAAGCATTTCCCTTTACCCTTGACCTCATCTTAATAGAGGTAGCACAGCCTTGAAAGAGGTGTCATTGGGCAATTTTTCCTTGCCAAATTCCCCCCAGAGATGAGCATGTGGGGCCTGACAGTGGGTACTAAGTCTGCGTGGTGATTCCACTCAATCAGTGGCTCACTGACAATCTGTCTTGACAATCCAGGAAAGGAGGAAATATGACACAAATGTTCTCATAAATCCATTTAGTATAAGGCGTAGCCAAGGGCAAAGTACTTTGGAGCCAGAGAGAGAGAAAATGGAAAATGAGCAAAGAAGAAAAAAAAAAAAAGATGAACTCTGAGGATATTAATACCGCTGTGAATATATCTATTATCCACATTCATTTCAAGGCACTGCAGCATAATAAAGCAGTATCCATTCTCCATTTAAAGTCTGAAGCAGTACTTCGCTCTGTATTATGTAGACAAAATGGTTCTCTGGATGGGGTGGGACACTGTGGGGATCATTTGTCTTCTGTTCTCAGTGGAATTGCATGGAATCATGGGGTTGAGGATATATTCCCCATTGCCAGTGAGGAGAGGGAGGGCATCTCTGAAGGCAGCAGCAACAGCTGGATAGACGGATGCTTTTTCAAGCCAATCACTTTAGCCTCTTTGTTGTCGGCATACAGGTGGCAAAGTAATTTAAAAAATTATTTTGGTTGTCTATAACTCTGTGGGGCTTACCGGTATTTTCATTATTATCACCACTACCAAGCAAGAAAATCTCTATCACCTTTTAGTTCAAAGTCTGCAAATTCCTAAACCTTGTTTTTCAGAGTTCTGGTTTGTGTGTGATTGTCAGACCTGAAGCAGGTGACGGACAAGACAGGGTCATTCTAGGAACTAAACTGTTCACTGCTACACTGTCTGTTACAGATAGGGATTTAATTCCTGCTCTCCGTTTTATATGTTGATGTGTCCTTGAGGAATGCATCCAACCATCCTGAAGTAGGAGTGGAGATGAGTTCTTGTCTCTTCCTTCAACAAAATACCAAAAAGGAATGGAGTTTACAGCTGCTTTTGGTTATTAGTATGACAGCATAGCTTGTCAACAACTTAACATTGTGACTTTGTTCATGAAATTCTCTTGTGTTTTAGTTCCTGTTTCTGTGTATTGTGTCTCATTTATTTTTGGTATCAGTAATAAATGCCCCTGTGCAGTAAAACGAGGTCCAATTAAGAAATTTAAGAAAATGTTTTCTCTAGTCTTTTAAAAACCTTAGATAGATAGACGGACGAACGGATAGATAGATGAAATTTGTCCAAGTATTTATATGTAATCCTTTTTTATTCTTTTCTAATATGCAATTGGATTTTTCTTGACATTTTTTTGAAGTTTTCTAGAGAACTAGAGGATGACAAATTTTAACTGTAAATGAAGGGGAAGGGAGAAGGGCTGGGGGAGAAGGAAAAAATTCGGATTGTGCCTTAATCTGTTTACAAAACAAAACAAATCCTCTGCAGAAGACATATCTAATTATACAGACTAATTTTTGAATGAACTCTTGGACCAGCCTTGATTCATTCAAAGAAACCTTAGTTCACATAGAATGCTGATTTGGGGAAAATAATCAACACATTTTCCTCTATCTTTAAAAAGAGATTTTTTTAGATATCGAATGGGATGTTTTTATATATCATTGTAAATTGGCCAAAAGTTGTTCTAACTGTGGCTCCAACGCAAGAGATGGAAAGTTTTTATTATTTTTTCCATAACTGGTTGCTTAAGGTAAACTCTAGCCTGCACCCTAAAGTAATAGCACAGGTTCAGCCAGGCCAGCAGTGTAAATGGACAGTCTGTCACAACGAATATTAGGAACAGGAAACAGACCCGTCTACCAGCACCAGTGCAGAATGAGTGATGGGCTCTGGAGAGTTTTCCTCTTTGTTTTACTTTTTCTTTTCTTTTTTTTTTCTTTTTTTTTTACGCTCACCTCATGGTGGATGAGTAGTCATTGTAAGACCATAACAACTATCCTCTCTTTTTTCTGTTCTTGCTGCCCATCTCACTTTCCCTCCACCTCTGATTTCCTGCATCACGACTTTGGCCAGCCAATATGAATGTAGACAGAGATAGACACATGCAGGGAGGCCAGCAGCCCTGCTTAGCATCAAGCTCCAGTTTGTGACAGTAGATTTCAATGAAGCCTGACAATGGGACAGGAGTTGGAATAATGCTTTTTGCCAGCCTAGAAATTCAGCCTGTCACAGTATACCAATTTCCATGCTGGGGGTGTTTTTCTTAAGCTACCCTGGACATTTCCATCCCATAGCCTAGATTGTTATTATCAATAATAACTTTTTAAAAATATATTTTTTGTAAAGTCTATACATAGTTAAATAATTATACATTTTATATAGATTTTATTTAGTCCAAGAATCTTATTTTTTTTAATTGTTTTTATTTATTTATTTATTTATTTTTTATTTTACATTTTTAGACCTAGACAGTTTTCATTTTCCCACACTTGTCCTCAGGATGAGCCTACAGATTTGCCTGTTGCATTCAATGGGCAGCTCTGTCTTAACTTTCTCGGTTTGAGAGGTTTACTAGGAAAAAAAAAACATTAAAACCCATTTGGAATACAGATTTTTTTTTTATTTTTTTTATTTTTTTATCCTTTATCCATTGGTGAAAGAAAAAAAAATGGGCTTCCATGTTGAAAACTCTTGCATTTATGCTTCACTACGCAAGTTTTAAAATATGTTTTCAGGCTTAAGGTATAAAACATGCATCCATTGAATTTGCTTTGAAACTTAAACCTGATTGAACGACCAATCAAGGAGTTGGATTTGGCAGTGGCATAAGGATGGCGTCCTTTTTAATTCACAAGAAAGCCAACCATTATAACCGTTATGTCTTTTATATATAGGAATAAAGCTGTAAAAAAAAAAAAGTCTAGAGCGATATTTAGATTTGCACTGCTTTGACATTTTGGACCAAGCCTCTTCCAACTGATGGTGGCGGACATGCACTAGAATTGGATAGGAACAGTCCAATATGAGCACCATAGACTAAATGTTCGTTCTTGAACATGAATCACATGGCCAGTGTTTACCTTAACATCTACTGGCACAACACACACTCCTCCTTGCTGGTAAAGCATCAGTTAAGTAATTTAGTGAGGATAGATACAAAAAAAAGTCATGGAGAGATGTGTTTTTTCCTATCTCCCAGGGTGTTCTGATATGTCAGATAATAGGGATGATACTTTATTGAACACGTGAAACAAATTGAGTTTTCCCTGAAGTGATCCCTGCACCTTCTAGATAAGGAACCACTTTTTTGGACTATTTAAAATAAAAAAAGTCTACTATTTGCGCACCTAAACAGCATGATGGTTGCTCCAACATTGCAGTTGGGCTGCAATTTTGTTTTGTTCTCTGCCAAATCTGGTTTAAACCAATTGGTAAATATCTACAAACCAATATTATCAACCTTTTACTAAACATATGGGGCTTTTAAAGTCAAATGTGTACATGTAAATGCAATTCAATGCACGCCCTGGATGTTTGGTTGGGACTATTGAGTGTGACTGCAGAAAAAAAAAAAAAACAAAACAAAAAAAAACAGTTTCTTTTGTTTTTATATGTCTGAAAATGGAGATTTAAAGAGGCCGTATCAAGTCTTAAAAGACTATCTGATCTTGTAATTCTTTACACTTCTATTTTCCTCCTAGTTTAGAAAGCTGAGGTTTTATATAACCTTTGTATTTATGACATGCTTTTGCCATAAACAGCCTGTTTTGAGCAAAGCCTCTATCTTTTATATTCTGGGTCTAATTGCGTAATATGTTGTAGGTGTGACTGAGATGAGCAGGGATAGAGGGAATGGATTTTTAGATAAAACATTTAGTTTTATGATTTTTATAATGCTCTTTCATTGGTATACATATGAAATTGTTCGAGATGAGCATTTGGAGTTTTTACTATTCCTGTTCAATTAGCTCCTTCATATTCAAAACATTTAAAAGCATTAAACAATATGTGAAGATTCCACAGCCAATTTATTAGTATTATTCCTAAAGATACAATGCATATTGCAGAACGTTTACATTTACTCTCTTTACATCGCTACTTGGCTTTGCATCGTTTGTTCATAACTTGCTTTTTAGTTTCTTTCATCTTCTAAAGTTTTTTTTTTTTTTGTTTTTTTTTTCCCAGAAAGGTATTTTTCTACTTGTACTTTCTCAAAACTACCAGTTGCCTGCATGGATAACTTAAAATCAATAGTGTTCAAATCCTTTCACTTTCTGCGGTGTCTTGAGCTCAGTTTTTTATTGTAGTGAAAGAGAGCCACATCAAATCAACAAAACAATATATATATTTTTTTCTTTCCTTTTGACATGTTTAAAAAAAGTTATTTTGATTTTCTTGTTTTTTTTTTTATTTTTATCAAAGGCAGCCTGTGTTGTGCTGCTCAAGCCATTTTTTGTTTGTTTGCCTTTATGATGTAAATCACTCCGGTCTCCTCTAATTTTGTCCTCGGGCTTTATGGAATGAGTTTAATTTAGCAGCTAGCCCTCTGTTTGCAAAATAAATCCAACAGGTCCTGACTATGACCTTTCTCTTACATGCTGATGATTTGCATTTTCCACCCTTTTTTTAACAGCTCTGTGATATGGAGTCACACTGTGTGATCCATATTCAAATATTATTTAAATCAGTTGGATCACATTTGCATGTGAAATTAAGGTTTTTGAGCGAGGTAGCCTGCATGCTGATCTGAGAGGCAACCGTCATCGGAAATAGGGCTGGTATTACAAATGTACTGAGGTTTGTCAGAGCTCCATACTGTGCTGCATTCAGAATCTATTCTATTCCAGTTTCAGAAAGGATTTTGCAGTTCTCAGACAGGGTTATAAGACTTTCCACTTTCATCAGCTAATTTCACCAATTGTATCCATGGTTAAAAGAGGATAAAAAATAAAAAAAGCCCCCAATTATGAAGTACACTATCATTGAAAAAAAAAGATGGCTTTTAAGTTGCCTTTTAGTGCAGAAAACACATATGAATTCATACTTATTAGCAGGGAGCTGATGGCAAAACCAACGATGTTGCAACATTGAAAGATATTTTCATAGATTTCATAAATAATACTCAGTGTTTATGCTTTGAGGAATTTTAACTTAAAACAATAGCTGAAGTTTGATGACACACCTTTTGAATAAACTCCAGCTGATCTCTTGTGAAACTGTAAAACACACAGAGGTAAAAAAGTATTAGTCACACTGGGAGCTTCTTTGACATGTCATCACGGCACACTTTGAGGCTTGAGCTACTTGGCAGTTATACCTACCCACAGGGTTTTGCATTAGACATCTAGGGGTTTTTGGTGGGTATCTAAAAATAGGAAGTGCCCAAACAAACCATTACCCACTGATTTAAGCATACCTTTTAGTACATCCACTCCTAATTCTACCGTATTATACAATAACCTTGTATAACCACTACACTAGAATTAACTGGTCCGTACCATGCTTCTCCTTACCGGACCGTACTGGACCGGTCCGTGGGAAGGAGGCTTTAGACCTTTCATTCAGGGCTGTTGAGGTCTTTTGGGGCATGTGGGGCTTTATGCTAGAACCCGGTATCCGAGTGCCGTCTTTGGCTCGTGCTGATGCTCATGTTGTATCTAGTTGTTTGTATGGTAGAGGTTTTCAAACTACTTCTTCATGAAGTTTCCAGAGGATCTTGTCTGTCTGTGCTGCCTAGCGTCAGGTCATTGTAACAATGTCGAACACTTTCCTTTCTATTTTGAGCAACATTTGCATTTTAGCAAACACACTCATCTGAACACACTGGCCATCTCGCCACTGCACAAAGATGCTTTTAATGCAAGTAGTTACTACTGATAAATAAATGAAGTAAGTGTGTATGTGTAAGTTTCTATGATCATCTTGTAGATGTGCATATTTATGTGTATGTGTAGATAGTAAATATGTCTGTGAATATTGGAGTGTGTAATTAAGTGTGGTTGAGCACAAAAATGCAGCCCTTCTTTAAACAGTTATTCATGACAATAACGTTCAGCCTCAAGATACAATCGTCGACTATCTTGATGTTTCCTCTCTTTATGTCCAACGTTTTTGCTATGCTGTACTCCGTACCCTCTTCCCCTTCCCCACTTCACCTGACTGTTCTCTCTGTCTCCCTCATTTTTGACCTGGCTGGGATTTTTCTTAAAGTTTCATGTTCTCCCTGTGGGTTTTCTCCAGGGATTTCGGCTTCATTACTAAAAGCATGCTTCATATGTGAATTGAAGACTCTAAATTGTCCATAGGTGTTTATGTGGGTGTGATTTTGGTCCTGATATCAAGGTTTAGCAACAAGGTTTAGTTCAAATACAAAAGCGGTTTATTCAAATATACCCCTACTGTAAAATAAATATAACAACACCAGAGACACAAGACAGCTGCTATCTGTTGGGTGTAAAAGGCAAATAGAAAAATAAATGTTTGCTTTTCTCCAGTGTCCTTTATGTTTCCATGTTTTCACACTCAAATGTTTGATAAATTGGAGTTATTTTTTTTCGCTAAATACAACATGATGCTTCAAATGAAAGAAGTATTAAAGGCAAAGATATTCTGGGTTTCTTTAAGGTGGAGAAAAAAAAAAAAAAACTGACCTGAGTTTTAATGACCATTTGTCATGCTTTTACTTGATGAGAGGATTCCTCTTGGAAACCATCCATGCTGACTTTTTTTCCCCAGTCTCCTTCCTATAGAGCAGTTATGAATTTAAGCATCTGAAAACAACATGAAAGCACAAAACAGTCACAGTTTACAATTCTACCTACAGTTTTTGCACCTCAACCTGCCGAAACAGGGATAGGCTCCAGCAACCCCATTGACCCTGAAAGGGACACAGAGGGTTTGAAAAATGAACAGATGGCTTGAAAGGAGCTTCAAACATGAACATTTTGGAAATGTCATCAATCACCACACAAAGACCTGTAATTTTATATTCGTTTTGTCTTTAAATTCAAATAAATTTATTTTTTTTATAGTTTTATTTCCCAGTAGTGAGTTAGTGAATGTTTTCTTTCTTGTTCTAAATTTATGTTTCAAAAATGTAATAAATGTTTTAGTTTTTTAATATATATATATATTCTAATGTTAGTTATGTAGGTAAAAATTAGATGTTTCACTTTTAGAGTTGGATCATTTTCTTTGCAATCATGATCAAATTGCTGTTGCAGTGAGAGCAGTCAGAGGGATTTAACAGTCACCGCTATCTGAGTGTCTCGCTGTCGCTGGTTTCCTCCTCTTTGCCTTGACATACCAGCTGAGACCTGCTCTTTATTGAAAGGTCTGTTTTTATTCCACCGACTGAAGCAGTGGTAAGGAGGGATAGGATCGATTGTTGGAGGCCAAATTGAACGTTTGTTGAGCTGCAGCCTGAAAAGATAAAAACCTCTGACTCTGGCTGCTTTGTTTATCATCAGGTGGCCTTTTCTATGTGTGCTATGCTGTGATTTTGATGTGTTAAGTCATAATGGGGGAGCCACCGTGCTTTGGAGAGGCTGCCAATAAAAATCACAGACAGGGGATTATGCTTCATGTCATCCCATGTTTTTGTTTCTTCAGCCTCTACTGTGCACAAACCTCTTTTTGTTATTTGCTTAAAATGCATTTTTCTCTATTTGTCTTGATTTATGTTTGTGTTATAAATAGAAACATCTTAATGTGGTGCACTTTAGAGAGTTAACATGCCAACGTTGGGCTCCATTCATTCAGTCTCTCTACAGAATATTGACTAGTTTGGTTTAAATGTTTGTAAGCGGGCTCATCTGCTCACTTATTGGGTCTGACTTCTACACACCCTGCAGCAGAGTGAAGCAATTACACAAGTGAGCAGTTGGTGCAGGGGAAAATCAAGATGTTGTCAATCTTTTTTTAGTCTGGTTTATTCTGTTTGAATGGTGGGAGACTGGGATAGTTTTCTAAAACACCAGACATGCTTTGTTCATAAAGGCTGACTGAGAACACAACGGAACAAAAACATGGTTTATTACAAACTGGAAAAAGCTGCCATAACCAAGAATTTTGCTCCCTGTCCATTATAGACAATCCTATAGGAGCCTTCGACACACTATTTTGGTTCAAATAAAATAATCTAGTTCATGTCTAATACGTGTTTTCCTCAGACTTATTGTTAAAGTCCCATTCCGATCATCTTTTAATTGATTTTAAAAGCATTCCCAGTGGTCTTTTAATTGTGATTATGCTGTTTTTTTTAGACAAAATCAAAATAGGGATTTTCAATGATACAGTACAGTTTTGAACCAGATCCGAGCTCGGACGAGGAAGATGAAGCTGGATCTGTTCGTCTAGCAGTCAGACCCTCCAGAACTTCACGGCAGGTATTTATGATTGTTGCGGCCTAAAACGCCTGATGTTGCGGCAGCTTTTGTGAAAAGTTCTGACTATTTTTAATATAGATTTTTTTCAAAAAAACACCTCAAAAATTGTATTAATTAAATAAACTTCACTTTTTCATTTCCTACTCTTTTTACTGCGACATGTGCACTAGGAAAATACCACCGCATCACCATATACAATGTTGTTGTGCTTTCATTTAAGATATATGGAACTGTGAAACCCAAAATGAACCTCAGGTCCTCCCTGCTTACAATAACCCAAATATTTGTGTATTGATTTAAACATATTTCATAGAAAAATGAAATGTTTAAAGGAAATGTAATGTGCAACAATTTGCAGTGTTTTCTTGAATTTGTGTTGATAGTGGCGATCACAACATTACAAATTCTTGGAGGGACTGACAAGTGGATGCATCAGAATGAAGCAGAGCAGGGAGCTTGTGGCCTGCTGATTGTCGTTTTTACGTAACATCATTTTTTTCATCTGCTCTTGATTCACAACAATTTGAATAAAGAAATAAGTTACTCAGTTTAAATCTTAATATTCTTCATTAATGCCATCTGTCATGAGAAAGGTTCCTGTTAAAAACACCAAAAACACATTTTCTTTATTGGTGTGGGTCTTTAAAATAATCAATCTGTACATTTATTTAATTTAATATTTTTCAACAATGATGCTTGCATTAATATTCCTTTTAACGCAAAAAATCAATTTACATTGTACATGTTTAATGAGATTCTTGATCCACATGTTTCAGATGACAGAGATAATAATCCACAATGTTTGACGGCGACTGCCTCATAAATCAGGAGAAAATAGAAAATAGAAAATGAAAAACGCGCTCATTACTCACCCGTTTCCCCCCTGACCGTAGTTAGGTGTCCTCACCCCAGCCTGGCTTGCAGCAGAATATATATCTTTAGCAAGCGTCAGAAAATATCTGCAGTAACGAGGAGGGACAGAGCGACATTTTCCTTATTACCATTTTTTTTTTCTTCTATACTGATAAGAAGAGTTCAGAATGTGTTTAATTTGGCTTGTTTAATTATGAGTAATCCAGTTGCATCTGTCAGAATGTGTTTAACAGCTGCATTGATATTCTGCTCTGCAGCATACCCCTGGGTTATCCAATAAAACACCAGCCATTACTCACTCTCTCTACTTTCCCACAGATTACCAGATTACCCACAGGGCCATCTTCTCAAAGGGGAAGGCTTGGCTCTTAATGGTACATGTTTTATGGAGCATAACTATGTTTAAAGCTTTGATTTGATTTTAAGCAAATTGCTGTATAAAATGCATCACTGATTATAATAATCACAGTTGCATTGTGATTTATCCCCACATTTAAATTTAAAATATAAGTTTATTTTCCCTTTTTTTATTACAGTTTCCGAGTAAAACATTGTAAAATACAAAAGTTATTTATAATGAGTAAATTGTTTTTTAAAATAAGTGATCTAGTGTGTAGGCAAAATAAAAAAATACTTGCGAGTTCAGAAGAGATTAATCACATTTTGTTTCTGTTATTTATTTATTTATTTTTTGTATGAATCGTCCTTCAGTACTGTTCCATTTAGTGTATAATTTGCAGGATGCTGCCATTCAGAGTAACTATCAAAATACTTTTGCCTTGAACTGTAATGTCATTATGCTTGCAGTGTTGGCACGTTTCAATGTACTGGCATCCTATTCTTTTGTTAGTCTCTCTTTTTTTTTTTTTTTTTCCCAAAATTTCTAGTGACTTAAAAACTGCTGTAATAGAGGTTGATCTTTGTAAATATGTGTTAAGCTTTAAGGATTTTATTAGCCTTATTTCTCTGCAGTGCCGTTTTACCGAAGTTCATTCAATTCTAGCTGTCCTTCAAATCACACAAATCTGGTGAATGATGGTAGAAAAATAAATAAATAAATTGCCCTAAACCATCTATTTTGGAAAATATCAGCAAATACTTTGTAAATATATTTTTTATAGAGTATGCAATGCAGACACATTCCATTATAACTACAATTTCTGTTTTGTTCTTGCCCACATTAATGAAGAACAGCTTTTAGCAAAGCTTAAAGCTGTTTGTTCATTCAGTAGGTTGACTGGCTCAGAGCTACAACTTCCCTCTAAGTAAGGACTGAATGTCAAGATGCCTGGGGGTATGTGGTAGTGCTACAAGCTGACTTGGGCTTTT
>NC_050521.1:5918062-5925157 GCF_002922805.2 Oryzias melastigma | reverse complement strand
TCTACTGTAGTAGCAAAAACTGAAAAACTAGTACTAGCAATGTTTAGTAAATATAACAATAATGAAATTTAAAAAATCAGATTTATTTGGCACATAAAGAATATGAGGTAGCAAGGCAGTTAATTCAGAAAATATTTCAGGTTGAGTCAATATTCATCAAATCCTGACCAATTGTGTGTTTCTTGAGCTTATAAAAATTAAAATTGTATATATATATATATGTGTAATATCATATAGTGAATGTTATAAAACTCAAACATGGCAGATCAATAACTGAGATAAAACTTGTTATGAACTTGACTCTCGCCAAAGTACTTAACATAAAATTAACTTAACACAAAGATATTAAAACTAAATTAAACCAAATTAAAAACTCTCACATTCTCACATTTAGTTTCTTTCACTCAGAAAATTGTAAAATCCAACATTCAACCATACATTTATATTGGTCCAGATAAAGTTATGGCAGCATTTGCACCATATTATTTACTCATAGCTAAAAGTGAAACAGTCACTAATTTGATTGTTGATTTAAGTGGCAGATTTTATGCCTTCAAGTACTTGTAACTTCTCATGATCATAGTAAATAGCATGCCAGCAATAGATTTCACAGTCCTGATCTCTTATATACTTGTATACACCCACACATACATTTTTAACTACATTAGAGTGTTTCAGAGTTTTGACTTTGAACCTGGCATTTGAATCTGTGAGCTCCACTTTCAGGAGGCCAGCGTATATGTCAGAACATGTCATACAAAAGCTCAATTAGCTGTTGGAAGTGTCCTTTGCATGTCACACGATGTTGTCAACTGCTCTCAGTTTTCTGTGAAAGGTGGTAAATGAACTAGACTTTTTTTTTTTTTACATTTTGTAAGACAGAGAACACTGGCGTATAATGAAAAGGTTTTTGTAGATTTAAACCCCAGAACACACCCAGCTTCTTATGTTACTACCATTATTTACACACTGCAAGGCTCACTTTAAAACCTTAAAATAAGCAAGATGGCGGCAGAAAAAATCTCTAGCCGAAAGCCAAAATTTCACAACTTTAGCCGGTTAGCGAAAATTTCTTAAACTTTAGGAAACCCTTTCTAAAATGATTTTTAAAAACGATTCAGATCTATCAGCTTTCAAATGCAAATTAACTGTAACTGTCTAACCAATTAGTGTACAAGATGAGCTTCAAATGGGACAGAGAACGTTAATCGTTTCATTTCTTTCTAGTCAATATTAACAAGTGTTCAAATTTGTATAACTACACCTGTTTACCTCACAAGAAAAAGCCAGCGAAATGCTGTTTTTTCTCTGTTAATCAAGCTGATCAGAGTCACAAAAATACAGTTTTTTCTCAGTGAATCAGCTGATCATGTAAACCTTTACAGTTGGTCAAAGGAAAAAAAAGGTTGACAGGTTAAAATGTGAGGTTCCTTTCGAGGACTTCCAACCAATGATTTATAGGCCCAAATTATGTTTTTTTGTGGCCGGCTCCAGCATGGGGGATGGACTTCTGGCAATTAATTCTCGAGCGCCATATTTTTTTTCTCTATGGCCAGATTCTCCTGATCTTTTTTGTATCAAGGTTGACAGTTACAGATATTGTGAATATGCTAACGCTTCTGACATGGCTAACGTTTAGCATGAAGTTCTAGTAATAGAGTCTTACAGACTCATCTCAGACTTTTTTTTCTCTCAGTTGATAAACTTTTAATTTCCCTGATCTATGACATAGTTTCAAAAATAGACCACTCATTGTTGCGTAAAGTGCGGGACATACGCATTTTAGCTGACTTTCTTCTTTAGTATTTTTTATTTGAAAGCATTAACAAGATTGACGTATAGTGTAATGGTATAGTGACCTTGCTGTTCACTACAAAACAAAGTAAAACACCAACATGTAGCACGTCCAGCATCAATATGTGGGGCTAAAAAAAGACCCACATTGTCCAGTCCAGATGAAGTACACGCAGATAATCTCTGCACTGAGTGCAGGTATTGATTTGATATTTTATTATAATATAATTGCTTCCTTTCTTTTTGTTTATATTTGTTTGTGTGCGTGCTTTCCTTACATAATATGTTTCACTGCAGAGGTGACTCTCAAATTGCTTTTTCCCTTCCATTGATTAAAGCCAGAGCCTTACTGCCTTATTCCGTTCCAACTAAAGCTAATCAATTTTCTCCATCTATGCTATGTTTCTATGTGTGCTGGTCACACCTCACGCATTGCAGTCCTGGACTGCTCCCAATGCAATAGAAAACTACCCTGTGAGGGAGGGATTGGGATTGATATGGGGGAGCTCAGCGAGTTAATTCATCTCTCCACTTAAAAGCCTCATTAAGGCTTGCCTGGGGTGGAAGGGGTTGTGTTTTGAAAGAGGTTGTGTTTATGTCTTGGCAATCTTGCATACCAAGTATTTGTGTGGCAAACAAAAGACGGTAGCTCTCCAACCAGATCAATACTGAACACTTCCATACTTAAACGCTTCATGATTGAATACTTTTTTTAAAGTACATCTTTCAGTGGAAAGGAAGGATGTCTACTTTTTGAAGTGGCTCCTAAATGAAGACATATGGCGTGTTACAAAAATTGAACTGACCTTTTTCCGGGGCATGTTTTTGACATCTTCTTCCCTAGTGAGATATAGGGACGAAAAGATTTCCAACTTGAATAGTTATATGTGGGACAAAAAGAACCGGAAGGTGTAAAACTCTCCTTTGAGGTTTTGTCATGTACCTCACAACTGAACATAGTCAGTATTTTGGATTTTTGGTACTGTGCATGTATTTAAAGGATTTAGCCCACAATTTCTTTATTTTTTTACTTACTAAGCAACACTACCGATGTTGGTACTCCTCATCCTCTCACAATTTGAGCAACTTTTTGAAGCCCATTTAGGGAATCATATCATTCATTTCACTTTTTTTTTTTTTTTTTGTGGATAAAGTGGACACAGATATGTCTTTTTATTACAGAGAACCTAGTCTCTGTTGTGTTACCATTCATGTAGAAAATTTGATATAATAAATAAAATTATTATTTTAAGTATAATATTTGTCTAACGGGATACCCACATCTGTTGCTTGTTAATATTGTAAATCCATCCACATAGATAACATAATTTTCCATAGTATAAGGCGCACTTAATTTTCTTCAAAAAACAACTATGTGCCTTATATATGGATACATTCTGGTTGTGTTTACTGATGTTGAAGCGGCTTTAAGTAATATATCACAATGTTAAAATGTCAGTCTGCCTTTTTTTAAGTTGCAAGTAAAAATTGTTGTTATTGTAAATTTGTTTATGCACATCGTAAGCAATGTCAGACTGTGTTCTTTTTTTTCATGCTATTAAAAAAGTTGAGAGTTGGCGTCGTCACAATATATATCTTTAATTTTTAGTTGTATCCCTATTTTTTTATTTATTTATTTTTTTTTTTTATATGTGTTGTAAACAAGGTTGGGAGTTACAGGTATTGTGAATTAAGCTTTTGTGGTATTCAGGTAATACCGTACACCATTGGAGTGTAAAAATAGACACGGTATCCCTTTCAATATGAAAAAAAAAATTAAAGACATGATTTTTAAAAATATTTATTAAATAAAATGATTAATACCTAAGCTGATTGTGCATTCAGTGGCACTTATATTGTGTAAATGTTCACCTCTAAAAAATCTATTTTAATAAGAAATACTCATGATGTGACATCAGTATGTTACAGTTTGGTGGCAAGACATGCACACAAGGGAGTGACGGGAAGAAAGACGACAAGTTGTGAACCAAATGACTGTGTCTAAAAGAACACAACTTCCACATTTTGGTAGTACTTTGGGTTCCAAGTAAATGAAGAAGAGAGCCCCTGAGTCACGATGAGGCAGTTTTTGGTAAATATACTTGTTTTTCAAGTGAAAAATCTTTAGATTTGCTGCTGTAAAAAACATTTCTCCTTCAAAAATGACAGGCCTTTAATGCACCTTTTGTTCAGTGCGCCTTCTTTATGTCATGTTCAAAAATAGACAGTTCATTGATGGTGTGCGGTGTAATCCAGGGCAACCTATAGTCCGGAAGACTGTTATATATATATATATATATATATATATTTTTTAATTCTAAGGATTTTGTTTTCTAATACTTTAATAATTATTACCCTTAACTGATAACTGTTGGGTTTTAGACATTACTTCTAGTAGTAGTTTTAGTTCATCCCCATGTCTTTTTAAGCAACATTTATTTTATTTTAAGATAAACCCACCTGTTTTTTTTTTTTTTCTAGCTTGTTCTCATCAGCTGTCTGTCACACTGAGTTTCTTTTTGTTTTACTTGTTGTTTTTTTTGTTTGTTTGTTTTTTGACCCAACCACTATTAAATCACAAGAGCACTCGTGCCAGCACTGTCATAAATCGAAATACTTTTATCACATCTCCTTAAAAGTTCCTTTTTCGCCTTGAAGTCTGTAGATATTTCTGATTTTACCTTCTTTGGTGTTGACAGAAAAAAGGAACATCCAAAGCATTGTGCACTCTAAAAAAAAAATGATTTTTACCGTCAGCGGTGCTTCAGAGGTAAAAAATGAACATCTTTATCCAGATGTATTTCTGACACATCAGTGACAAACCCTGAGTAATATCTATACAAGGCTTTTCCCATCGCAGGAATAGACATTGCAGTCGTAGTAGTCAGTAAAAAATGATCAGAAACAGATGTGATAGAAGGAAGTTGTTCTTCCCGTTGCTTTATCAACAACATTTTTTGTGTTGAATCGTTTCCCACCCTCACACTCCTCATGTGAATCATGAATCAACACATGTGTGAAGAGAGCCTGGCTGCTCTATTGAACTCCTTTTTTTTAAATTACTCTTTGCAGAAGTATTTGTGTTTAGTTTCTGTGGGGAAGCAAATCAGTTTATGTTAATCTGTCGACATTTGCCTGTGAACTTTAGTGGGGTTATGGTGAATGCACAAATGTAGGGTTTCTTCTGACATCAACATCACTCACAGAGGGAGCTCTTGGGCAACAAACGGGAACAAAAGAGGAAGCCAAAAGACAGGAAGAAGAGGTTAGAGTGAGTAAATACGAGAAGTCAGAGTCACTCAGACATGTGGTGAGCTAATGACAATAAAACTTAACAAGTTCTTGGAAAACCAAAGTGCAGCAAGGTAAAGCTAAGTAGTAGTTCAACCTTTTGCAGACCGTCAACACGCGTTCAAACCTACAGCGGGGAAACTCACCTTGAAATGGCTGTTAATAAATAACCATTATCGTTGTCCTTGTGAGGCAATTCTTAACTGTTTTAGTCAGACTGACAAGACATTGACCTAAAAAAATGGAGTTCTTCACGGCTGTGGTTGCTTTTGATGGTTACTGCAAAAAGTAGCTTTACATTTTTGTTTCTAATGTAAATGAAGTGTAATATGGAAACCTCACATGGTTTGATTTATAAATAGGTGTTGAATTTCATTGATTGATTGATTGATCGATCGATGCAAAACCTGCTACAAGTTCACTGCAACAAATTCCTTCTTATGTTTCAGTTTCTTTAATTTGCACTGTCAAAACCTTTACTGTACAATGCATTTGATTGTCAATGGGTGGTTATTTTGTTTAACACTATTCTGCTTATTTTTATTTTTTGGGGGGGGTTTTGTGTTAACCCCTTGACACCTGAATTTATTTAAAGCTACGAAAAACAAAAATCAGGTTTTCGATTTTAAGTCAATTAAGATAAGTTTGGAGCAGGAGTCTGCGTCAATAAGCATCAGGGGGTTAACTGAAAACAAGTCTTCTTTGTTCACCAAATTTACCAAAACTGCCTTTTTAAAATGTTTTGTTTTCACATTATACATGAAAGTTTGAACCGATTGTTTGACAAAGTGCGCCCAAAAGCTCCACTTTTACATTCTCGTATGTGTTTTACTGATCTCAGAGCAGTCACTAAGTCAAGTAAGGCGGCGAGTTTCTTGGATGTAGAAATGTCAAGTGAAGTGTGAACCTTCGAGGTGTCAGGTGAAATAGCTTCAGCTATGTGATAAGGTCCAACTTTGAAGCTATAAATGAGGTTAGAGGCATGAGTCAACCACTGCAGGCTATTATGACTGCCACACCCCCCATTGCTGAAAACCTTTCTACCACACAAACATGCTTATTTTTATTTGGAATTTTCTCTGCATCTGGAGGTTAGGCTATCACATTTGAACATTCAAGGTATTAATTTGCATTTTTTTTCAATCATCAGCCATGTTTGCATGGTTGTCTTCAGAATACCTGACACCAGATATCTTTGCATCTGTTCATTTCAGGGCCAAATTAACCACTAGAGCAACATAAAATCAGACATTCATTAAAAAGAATGCTTTACTTTTTTATACATTTATTGCAAATCAGTCTGTTGCATTTATCTCTTAAAGCTGTTAAAAACAGGCACTGCACTCAAGCTGTATTACCGTTCAAATGACACCAGAAACATAACAAAATTACAAGAAAATGTGCTGTAGCAAAGAGAAGTGACAGTACAGGGCATGACAGGCATTCAGGTGAGTGGCTGTCAATAGAAGGGAGTTAAACCATTCTGCCCAGGTGATTCCTGGCTCTTTTTATTGCTGAGGACAAACACCACCAGCACCCCCTGACTGATATCCTCAGCACTTCCTGGGGAATTGTCATCACCCCGGGTCAATGTCTAAACTCTCCCATGCATCAAAATATATTGTAATTGACTCTATTTGTAATTCCTCCAGAGATCTGGTTCTGGGCTGTAGCTCTGATTGCTGCCAAAAGCAATAAAGTCTCACAGACATGACCCCCATTGTAAACAAGCCCTCACTCCAGAGGGCAAAATGCACTCAACTTTTTGGTCTGTGTGTATATAATTATTTATTTATTTTTTATTCTGATGTAGTTTAATTATCCTTTGGTTGCATCATATTGTTTTGAGTTTGTGTTTGTTTGTTTTCTAAGGCAGATATTACAATTGATTGCTGATAATGCAAAAATAAAGTATTAGCATATTTTTTTATAGCAAAACCAAAAATAAAAATAGAAAATTGAACAAAACCAACAATTGTTTAGTCTATTGTGTACATGCATTATTTCAAA
>NC_050521.1:5913808-5917990 GCF_002922805.2 Oryzias melastigma | reverse complement strand
CAGATGTTCTACATGCTTAAAAAATGGATAGAAAGGCTGAGACTTTTTTTCTGTGCAGTTCTTTGTGCTGCTAGGTTCAGATATGTGTGGATGTTGTTGTGTTAAGCTTCAAAAGAGGAAGTTGTGGGTTAAATGCCTCATTCTCTTGCCGACTGCTTTTAAATTCACGTATGTGAGATAATCAGAGAAAACTGTGTGACTGCTGTGTCACAGTAACAGGATCATTGCTGCTGTTGCAACTCGAGATGCTTTGATTTGTCCTCAAAGGAGAACAAAAATGTGTTTTTATACTCTTAGTTCCTTTTTTTCCCCCTATTTCTATATTTTGGTTCCTTCTCATCCCTTTTTTGTTATGCTAACAGTTAAGAAGAGCAATTTATACAACATGCACAATATATGAAATAGTCTTATATATGGTGTCCTTATTCAGAATAAATATTATTTAATTCCAGAAAAAGCAGTTTTATTGGTGCTGACTTAAAATAAAATGACATCAGTTAATTGATATAATAGAGTTCTATGATTTGTCTTTACATAGTTTAAAGACTGCTTTGAAGAGATTGCATAATTTAATCAATTTTATCTTATATTTGACACAAAAAAGGAATACATGTCATTTTGGAAACCCAATCCTTTTTCGTCAAATCCTCTTTTTCTGACATTAGCAGTTTGGGGTCAACCGAGGCCAATTCCTTTCTAACAGTTTTTTTTTTTTTTCAATACTGTTCCATGCCAAGAAATTAGTAGAGATCTAATAGCAGGAACATAAACTTGGACCAAAACTTGGTTTTGTGTTCAGGTTGAATTTAAAACTGAATGCACACGTTCCCACCTCTTTGTACTTGTATTACTCATGGACCTATACACTGTATACTAAAGCACAGATGGGACAAATGAAGGCACACCCTTCACAGTGTAAGATTTGCTGACATTAGGGAGTAAAAAGGCTTTGAGAAGAAACCTGACTGGACCTGACATTTCAGGAATGGTCAATGAGAGAAACTGTCATTAAGTCATACCTTTACTTTTACTTTGCACAAACCCTACAAACTGGAAATTGAATAAACTCGTGTTGTGAATGAACAGTATTAAATCAAAATATCTTGACATAATAAAGACACCCCTACAAAAATCTTTTTTTGGGGGGGATATTTAACATGTTCTTGGGGGATATTTCTTATGATGGAGGAAATTACATTTACAATTACATTTTTTTTTTAATTATTGTGAATCAGGAACAATCGGAAAAACCTGTAAGTGAGACGTACAAGTTATTCCAGCAAGCCACAAGCTCCCTGTTCCGCACGATTCTGATGCATCCATTTGCAAACAAATAGATCCATGAATGTCTTTGTTTTCTTTGTCTGAGCTGGAATCTGGATCAAAACTGTACGACTGGATGGCTCAGATATTGCTCACCATTTTTGTTGCATTTTTAATAGGTTAACGAACTAAAGATTAAGTAGTATAACTAGGTTGGGCAGAGAGGGTCTTCTGGTTCCTGTTCCTGTGGGGAAAAAAAATCATCCATAATCTTTTCTTTAAAATAAATGTCAATGTTCTCTACTAACTAATGTACAGTCAAAACTATGCTAACATCCATCCCTCTTCTTAACTGGCTTTGTCCCTTTTGGTGTCATGGGTTTGCTGGGGCCTATCCCAACTGCTGTTGGGCAAAGACAGGGAACCTCCTAGATGGTACGCCAGTCCATCGCTGGGCAACAATACTCATAAAATAAATATTCAAAAATTCCCAGTATATTATTCATTTAGACTTTTTTGTTCTCCATTTGCCATTCATGTTGGACCAGTAATGTTAGAATGGAGTTGTGAGGGGCAGTAAGCTAGCAGGAGAGAGTTTACGATAAGGGATGATGGGAAATTAAGGTAGACTCACTCTGCGCCAACAGTTCTGCACTAATCTCAGAGCCTAATTTCAAACAAATTCCTGCCGCTCTGCAAAAACTGTCCTAAAAATCGACACAAATGTTTTATTTTCTTTTTGTTAAAAGTGGCATAATCAAAATTTGACCAGTTGGACTTTAAACCTTTAAACATTCCTAATAATTCTGCTTTAATGGTTATGTAAAAGTAACATGCATTGTTTTCAGTTTTACAAAATCGGCATAAAATATGTTTTTTTTTCTACGAAATATTATCATAATTTCATTCCATAAATTACCCCATAAAAAGAAGAAACACCACAATAGTTGATTTGGTTGGACTAAACATATTTTATGTCCCCCAAACTGTTTATTTGAATTAAAAAGGAAACAATTTAAAATATCTCTCTCTTTTATTGTATTTTATCCTATTTGTTTTATTGAAATAAACCACCAACTGCTAGTAGTGCCATTTTGTTAGCTGTTTTAATAGTCTCTGTGTCCACTATAATGCTCCACATGCATTTCCCCACCGTTACAGTTATTTCTTTCGGATTATATAAAGTATAATCTTCCACAGACACATCAAGGTCCTTCTCAGAGCTATTATGAGAGTGTTCAATGCACCCTCCTCTCCACATCTTCTTCCTCCTCTCTTGGAATGCCTCCAGTAGACGTTTATTCTGCCTTATTTTGTCCCTTGGAAATTACGTTGTTATTTTTGTGGTAATTTTACTAATGATATCCCATGATGTTTGTTGGGTCTTCATTATTCAGAGCAAGAAGCATGATGATTAGGTGTATGCATGCAGTCTATAAAAAGAATAAATACATGAGTTTGCTGTCACTGTAGTCCCGACAGTGGTGTGGCAGTTTGCACAACCCTGACTGCCTTCTCTTTGTGTGACGTTTATGTGATCTGTCTGCGAGTGTGTGGGTTTCTTCTTTGTATTACTGCATTTTTTGGGTGGGAGCGAAACTTGCAGTTCGGTTTATTTGGAATTATGTGTCGGTGTGGGAGTGCATAGATATTTGTCTCTGTGTGGTTCTAAAACGAACTGAAGAACTGCATACATGCTTGGGTTTTAAACCTCCCCTTGCCCAGTGGCAACAGAGACGGCCTACAGCCCCCTTTGAGCATTTTGCTGGATAAAACAGGATAGAACATGTTCGGATGAATTAATAGTGTAAATAATTGAGCCAGCATATTTGTGTCAGTGTGTCTCCACAGCGAGCCGTTCCCATATAGTCTCTTTTGAAGTCCCGTGGCTTCTCGCTGATCCTGTTAACAGCTCCCCTGAAACACTGTTTCAGTCAGCTTGAGCCCCCATATCTTGGCTACTGTAGTTACTATAATCAGTGCCAAACCATTACCCAGTACTATCAGTCAGGCCTCAAGCAACTACAATACTTTTGTCAGAAACAACAATGGCTGACAAAGACCTCCCCATGGCTTGATGTGAATGTAATTGTCTCTTGTCTGGCATCATTCGCCCACCTCCGTCCCTGTTCACTCTCCTTTTCCACCATCAGTGAAGCTAAGATCACAGTGACAGGAGCATATGACTCCCAGAAGCCTCATCAGTGGAGAAACAATTTAAGGGTATGTGTGAATACATGCTTTTTGTCATACCCAGATATCAGCTGTAGATGAACTTGGAAGAAAGGACTATGAAAATCCGGCAGTCTATTCACCCAAACTGTTAGGCATGAAGTTCTGTAATGACACAACCCGGCCTCCGCACACCTACTGATTTAAGTCACACTAAAAGGCTTCTTGACTCACTGTGGTTTGGAATTTTGTGGACCTGTTCATGTCTTGCTCAGGAACTTGTGCTGAAAGTTGTTCAACAGCTTTAATTTCTCATTTTCTGAGAACAAGGATGAAAGTTTAGTTTTTCAAGCTTCCAAGTGTTTTAATAAGATTTTTGTCTCCAGTGACATTTTGACTTACTATTTTTTTTTATTATTTAGGAGGAAAAAAAACTGCTTTTAAACCTTTGACTTCAAAGTATGCACTTCAGATAACTTAGCAAATTAGTCCTGTTTAAAATATTTCTCTTATTTTGCTTCAGACCTCATAAATGTTCTCGTTCTCCTCTCTGAAACAAGTGCAGTGGCAGAAGATCATTAAATGGCTGAAGTAACTGCATTCCATACAACCATGACTATGGATCACAGAAAAAAAAATGTCAAAGGAAGTGGTTTTGACTTGAAAAGACAAGAAGTCAAAGTATTTTTTTTTTTTTCACTTTAAAGATACTTTGAACTGATAATTAAAACGTTTTTTTCTTGCAAA
>NC_050521.1:5901514-5913766 GCF_002922805.2 Oryzias melastigma | reverse complement strand
CCAGTATAAAGGAAGACAGAACTATATTTAAAGTTCCCAAGTCTTGACCTGCTGACAGAAACCACTTTGTTGATGACTTTGTCTTGAATTGCCTGTCCAGGACTTTTTGCCGTTCAGACCCTAATGGAAACACTCAGATTGGTCTTAGATGCATGACTTGGTTGGTCATAGACATTATGATGACATCTGATTCACTGTAAGACTTGATTTGGATCAATTACCCAAACTTTATATTTTTATGCCGCAGTCACAACTACCCTTACGCCTGGTTCACACTGGTTTTGTTTTTTCACACCCAAAACCCTGCCCTACGCCCTGCTCCAAAGTGGACCCACTATGTTGATCTGTGAGGGTGTGTCTCTTTTTAGTGTTTCTGTTGTGAATGTATGCTTATTTTCATCTCTACAGAGTGTTTAGATACAAAAACATGATTGCATTTGTCAATCACGGTGTTTTATTGTGAAAAATTGGATATATTTTGAAAATAAACTGGATTTTCTCATGTGTCTTGATGTTACTTCCTGCCACAATTGATGCGGATCGCTCGCGGGTCGCACACAAAATAGACCAGACGCCGAAACGATCCGCTGCATGCCACGAGCCTTCCGCGGAGGACCACGGCTCTCTGTACCTTGTGTGAACCACATCAAGGGTGCCAAATGGAAGCGGGCTCCGTTCCGTGCCGCTTCTGCATCCAGTGTGAACCAGGCATTACTGGTAGATAAGGGCTGTCTGTTGAAGTGCTGTAGTAACATCCAATCTTTTTTTCTTTAGCCCCAAAGATATGGAGCTAAATCGGGACCAATATTATTTGAAACCGAAATAAAATATTTTGAAAAAAATATTTTTTGGCCAAAAAAAAAGAATCTAATATATCTGTCTAAAATGATGACTTATAGATTTTAATGTTTTTAACCAACTTTGTTAAGAGAAAAATATCAAGAAGTCTCTGTAAAATACTTTTATTTTTTCTAATAGGGTTGCTTAGAAAGCACGATTGTGAAATTGTGCATATGTTTTATTGTCTGCATTGTTTCCTTTGAGAGTCAATGTGCAGTTCTCTGAATGACGTTAAGTGGCATGCATCTGGTTATGTGCATTGATGAATCTAAACCTCTTTGAAGCAACCTAAACATGGCACTCTGTCCCGTCTGATCCCGTAAGACGTTGCATGGTGTTTGAAGTTTGTACTTGAAAGGCCTGATTTGAATACTGTGGATTCCACAGCAACTCTGCAAACAGTGATTACAGACTGATTAATGAGCACACACACAATTACTGAAAAACTGTGCTTACATATGCCTGCTTTTCAGGATGCACACACGTTGAGTGTTCGTGTATGTATATATAACTAGAACAAATACTTTGAAGAGGTGCATGTTTATTAAAGGGTTAACTCTTAATGTGTTTTTTTCCTGCAGTGTCTGCTGAGATCTTGAAGGGAAGTTTGACCTCCATGGAACGCCACATCCAGAGACTGGAGAGCGACATTGAAAACTTCCCAAAAACAGATGACGAGCAAGATAAGTTTGTGGAAAAGATGTCCATATCCTTTTTGCTCCAGTCATGTCCACAGCTTGCACAGGCTTTTGCTTTATTAGTTTTGCCACACTAATGCGTTAAAGCTTTATTCTATTTTGTCAATTGCAATGGCAAACATGTATGCTGTTTGTGTTTCGAGTGGCAGTGGTAAGCAGTTGCAGTCACATGGTACAATAGGTGGCACCCTGGGGAACTCGGGGAATGGATCTTGCTGCCTTGCTGTGAAATGTTGATCAGATCTCCCTCTTCACTCCTGCCTGTGTCCCAAGAGCAAAATCACGCTCTTGGCTATTTTTTACTGCATTGTGCCATGGCTGACTGTCCCCTTGGGGGACTCTAATAGGGGCTCCAGCCCCTCACACCATTTTATCGCCTAGCCCTGATTTTATCTCCTGACCGGTCACACAAGTAGCCATCTTTTCTCCTGGCACTTCTCCTGTTTTGATAACAGAGGGCTTCACTTAAACCCAGGATCTCTGCTCCAAAATTGAATTAGTCATGTCCCTTCCTGTTTCTTTAATGTAATCTTGGAGGGAGGTCAACTCTGACTCTATAAGTGGCATTGGTGTTGAGAATTGGGTTAACCGTCAACACCCTAGGGTTCATATGGAATTTGAGAAAAGCGCTAAAAGAAATGCTCTGTCATTTTTTTTCAGTTCTTCGAAAATTATGTTTGGATTTAACTGACAAAGCAAAGTAAGTCTCCCCAAAGTAGGGATTGATTCTCTGGCTCTTTGAAGAACTAGAGGGCAAAAGGAAATGAAGAAATGTAGATGCTGTCCTGCACACTTTTGCTGTGAGTTAGTCCTCTCTAGAAGACTGTGGCAGTGACCCGAAACACCCAAACTCCTCCTTTCCTGTCCTATACAATGAAGTGTTAATGACTGGATGGATGCCCACTAACTTCAGTAGATTTCTAATGGCTCATGTTGTCACCTATTTTTTATTGTCAGTCTGGATTATGCAATAATTTGAGGGTTGGTGGTTCAATTTCAATGAATCATTTAAATCATTGATTGATTAGGAAATATAAAGAAAAGAGTGATCCACATAAATATGCAGTCTTCCAAAGAAGGCTAACTACTGTTGAATATTTGGGGATGGCGATGCCTATTTTATGCCCATTTCAATTTTTGGATACATACAAATTATGTGAAAAAGTCCTTACCATTGAATGAATACAAATTTGAGGACTCTTTGGCAAAACTTTTGGACATTACTGATATATAAGTGTGTCTATCTATGAAAGTGTATTTTCCCCTTAGCCCACTTGTATAAAATTTGTCACTCAAAACATTTTTCCACCACTTTAAACCTCCAAAGACATCAGATGTTTAGCTTTTCGTGAGCATCACAATGAAACAGATTTACATTCATATGGAGTAAACACAGAGATTGGAAGAAAAGAAAAGCACAAACTGCTTGGTTTACTTGGCTTTCTGCTACAAACGTTTGCAGTGAGCTTTGGTGTTTGGCTTCCGAGTGTTGAAACAATGACAGCGTCAAATATGGTGCTGTATTTTTGGGTTGACAGTTTCATTGCTACACGCAAGATAGGAGAGTTAAGGCAACTCTACCTTTCTTAAACCTTATCCTGGGATTAAAGGAGGGAGAAACAATGTTGGCTCTTTGAAGCATGACAGATGGGAGAACAAGCACAGCTAAAAGTCATGCATTTGATGCTTGAGCAACCCTGAAAAAGTTAAATGGAGCTCTGTTGTCTTGACTGTCGTTTCCTGTGATGAATGAGTCAGTCTTTACATGAAAGTGTGTGGTGGTGGGGGTTGCATTTCATAGAAATAGAGGGAAGAATCATAACTTGAAGTTCAACTATACTGTACATGAATGAGTCTTGTCACATTTCTTTAGTTTCAGTCACTTCCTTTACTGCAATTCAAACAATATTTTCCTAAGATCCACTTTTATTTGCCATTTAGCATCTATTTTTTTAACTTGTTAATACAAATAATGTTAACACATTTGTTATTATCTAATTGTAGCTCTACGCATGTGTTTTAGATGAAAACCTTTAATGACAAACGGAGGAAAGACTTTACAGAATTGCTTCATTTGACTTTATTTAGCCATCTTTTCTCCTTCCATTACTGTAATATATGCAAATGACTGAATGGGGGGTTGGCCCATCAGTTTAGTGGGCTCTATCTGTCACAAATAATGGGGGCCCACAAAGGCTGTAGAGTTGAGGCACAGGCCCCCAGAGAGCCTTATTTCACCAAAGAGGCTATTTGCTATCACTTTCACAATCACTAACTGTGCCTCCCTCACACACACGAAAACACCCCCCCCCCACACACACACACTTGTATGCTCACTTACAGACAGAATTATAGAAGTGCTGCAGGAAATGATGAAATGGAACAGAGTGGGACTCTGCATGCTGGAATACTGATGTAGTGAGGTGGCTTGATAAGGACCCCTCTCTGAGCTGTGTCATTGTATTAGGTTAATGACCCAACCAAAAATTGAGATATTCTGCTTAACCTTTTATTTTACTTGATGCCTTACTGGGAGCATGTCGTTTCCCCCCCCTAATTCTCATACTGATTCAGAATGAAGCAGTATGTTGCTGCTTTGCTAAAGGTTATTCTAGTTTTATTATAGTTCATTATCTTTGAATATTTTAATTTAATACTAAATATAGTAAAAACTGCATCATTCTTAAGAGTTTGTCTGTTATGATCTGCAACCAAGTAAAAAGTTTAATTTACTTTGATCTATTTGTAAGAATTGTTATGAACCACTTTGACTATACTGATATTCACAGACTAACATCTGACTGAAGATGAACTGTTGTTTTTAACCAATTCTTTTTTAGACATCACCATGCATGACACTTCAGTGCAGCTTTAAACCTTCAAATTTTCTTAGTCTGTGGAATTTTGTGCTTCCTGATGAAGATTCTCCCAGCAGTGGCAATGAGTGACTTCAGTCCAGTATGAATACCCGAGAACATTGTATAGAGGTTTCAAAAAATTAGAAAAAAAGTTATCCCAATACATTTTCTGCTTTAATCACTTTATAAATGAAGTACATTTTCAATAACATGAAAAAGTATTTAAAAAATCTTTATTTACTATATTTTCTACACTAAAAGCCACACTTTAAGGTGACTGACGGACACATTTCTGACTCTTTTTTTTCCTGCTTAATCCACCTTATAGTTGGGTGCATGCTGTATATTACATAAGTTATAAAAAGATCATTCATTGATTGTGCAATTTATAGTCCGATGTGGCCTATAGTGTAAAAAATACAGTAAATAAATAGAAAAGGTGCACTGTCCACTGTCTATGTGCTGATTTGTAAATTCCCTTTCCAGTAAATGTACATTTCATTGTGGTTTTTATTTGTTTGTTTTTCTAATTTTCCAAACAAACCACAAGTTACTGGTGCCATTTTGATCTGTATTTTTTCAACTCAAATGTATTTATGTGGCACCTCAATTTGACCAGTGTCAAACAAGGTACTGTACATTAAAAGTTTGAAAAATTAAAAACAACATCTAAAAGTTTAAAACAAAACAAGATAAAATAGTATTAATAGTATATTAAAACAAAAGAAGATTAAATAGTTTAAATAGTATAAAGTATAATAATAAAAATAGTATAAATAAGAAAATAAAAACACAAAATAAAAGTAAGGCAAAAAACTGAAAACACAGCAGAGTATCATGCTGTGACAAAAACATTTTTATAATAAAATATACTTACTTATAAATTATTGCTGACCATATGCATTAGCAGTAGGAAAGGGAATGAAGATATGAATATTATTACTGATATTATTCAATAGAAATTGCCTTTACATCCAGTGCTCATTATTCAGTACAGTTTGTGTTTTTAGTGTTTGTTTGAAGTTGTTTGTATAATAATATCATTTTTATCTTTCTAAAATTTGTTTTTTTCTCTGCTTCAAGCTAGAGTTTTGCCAATGCAATGTTCTTGGTAATTATTTTGTGGTAACAATCTCTTACCACAAAGAAACATAGAAGGAAACCAGCTAATCGTTCTCGTTCCTCGACTATCATCCCTTAAAATGAATTCATCTAACTCCTCACCCCACTGATCTCTCTGACAAAATTCACAATTTAGCTTTTTTTTCTGTATTTTGGGCCTTTTTTAAAACAAATATTTATACACACAGTTCATCTTTGCCAGCGCTGAACTTGAAAAGGTAAAAAGTTACAAAGGAAATACAAGTCTTCATTAAAACGCTTGGCATAATTATTCTGAACGCAAGTCAACATCTTCCATCAGCAAACAGCTCATGGCAACAGTAACACCACACATGTTAACGCAATGACATATCATGTGTCGCTGACATCCAAAGCTGTGCCTCACAGACAGAACATTACATCACATTTGGCAACAATACTCACAACACATATTCAGCTTGAGTGTATTAGATAAAACATCTCAAAGATATATAAAAACATCAAGCTGTAAGTAGTGAAAAAGTCTGCATGTTCCAGTCTGATATTTGTTATTGGATGACTGCCATGATCAAACAAAGGAGATTGAATTCTGTCGACATAACATGTTACTTGAAGAATTTGATAACTTGAACAATCAAATAGTGATAGAATATTTGGTCTACATGTGAACAAGCTCATTTACTCCCTTTAGTTTGCCTCAGCTGTTTGGTCCACTGGACAGTTAGTAAAGCATTACACTGAAGAGAACTGCATGAAAATGAATTTCCCAAAGACTAAAGACCCACTTTTGTTTGTGTGATCCACAACAAGGTTTAGGTGAGCATACACAACTGGATAAATGAAGCAAACGTCCTAGAAAACAAAATGTAGAGGTTTAAACCTTTATAATAAACAGATGCATAAAGAACATTAAGACACATTTGATAACTAAACCAGATTAGCATTAAATTATGAAGCATACTGTTACAATAAAAACCTAACCTTAGTATGAAATGTAAAATCAGAAAATAGAAAAATGAAAAATCTCAAGATGGAATTTCGTGTGGAAATATTCTTGCAAAGAAAAGTCTTCTTTATGTTGCTGTTTTAGTTCATTAAATTTGTACGTGTTCATTTATGCATAGCTCTTTAGGGTACTGTAACAGCTGAATGAGGTTAAGTTGTGGAGCAGACTGAAGCTTAGTCATGCAATACTTCAATACTTCTCCAATCATACTGTGGTAGACTCAACTTCATGACAAGTATTGTTTTAGTGCAAAAACAGTTTTAGCACAAATTATGTTTTTTTAGGATTAACCCCTGACTATTTAGGAGAAGTGGACAGAGCGAGTGTGATGTCACCCATAGAAAATTTGTTACTTCTGGTTCTAACAAAATAAAATCGATTCAGTCGGCATTTTTCTGCGATATGACTGTTGCTCTGTTGGAACCAGAAACCTTCAGTAGGCGTTAGTTATTCCATGTCAGTGGATGCAGTGAATGAAGACATGAAGGTGGCTGGTGTTAGAGTGGAGGGTGCCGAAGACAGGCTTAGATGGAGGAAACTGATTCGCTGAAGGGAAAAGCCGAAAGGAAAAGAAGAAGAGTCTGAGTCTACATTTTTATGGCAACCACTCTCTCCACTCTGGAGTGAGCTTGTTAGAAGACCACACCCCTTCCACTGAAGGTGGCCTCGTAGAATCTGTGAATCAAATACTTTGATTGATCAATATGAGACCTTATTGAGCGATCTGATTGGTCAGTTTGTAACCTAAAAATTGTGTGCTACAGTAAAATTATTGTGAAAAAAAGATTAGAACTATCAAGAACATGTCAAAAAGGTAGCAGAGCAAGAATCTAATTCTGGCGAATGACTAACTTATAGTTGTTTATTTCTCAGTAGAAATCTGTAGGATTTTGGCATTTTGAGACTTTTTGTTTGAAACATCAGGGAGGGAGGGGTCACTCAGTCAATAGGAGTAACGTAACATTTTCTTTGACATATTAAGACATTCCTTAAGAATTCCTAACCATAAACTCAAGTTTTTAAGCAACGCTTCATATTTTACTCATTTACTTTGCAAACTACTGAGTTTTGTAATGAGCCTCATTTCTTTTGGTTTCACCCAACTTTCCCCACACTGTCAGTTTTGAGCACCAGCTTTCCTCCCTCCCACACAGGGTTAGGTCACACTTATTTTTACCTGCTCCGGGGACATGTTTTAATGCCCCCTTCGTGGCTTAGAAATTGGCAGAGACATTTACACAGGTACTACCTTTTTGTTGTTCCAGATTCTTCACCCTGATTTAGCTTGCTCTTCAAAGAAAGAAGTTCACAGCAGAGTGTTTATAGATGGCCCTTGTCAAACAGCTAGAGTGTAGACCGCTGGCTTCAGGGGATGTTTGTGTACAGTGCTAGCAATCTTTTGTGTCAGCACCAAGCACTGCAGGTCAAATAAAAAGACCCTTAGTGAAGCTAGTGAAGAAGCCTCCCAAGTTATTCATTTATGCATTCATTTCTTTAAGCTGTGATACGCAGACACTTACTGCCCCTTGATCCATGAATGTTTTCTATCTCAATTGCCATCTTCCTGCAAGCTTCAAACTCCCACCACTATAGCACCAACTTCAACCAAGTGTGTTTTCTTCAATGCTATGATGCACTTTAAACTGTTTATCCAGTAAGCAAAACATAATTTATATATATATATGTATATGTATATATAATTTTAAATTTAATACAGATTAAATTTTAAAATACTTAAGTAACAGCTTAAGAGACAATTAATGTCAATTCAAAAAGGAAAATTTTGAAGAAAAAAATAAATTTTAAAAACAGTGTTCTCTTGATTATCTTGAGAGTTACGTCCTAAAAAAATAACCCATGATTGGGGGAATCCGCGAAGTAGGACTACAGATGTTTCAAGGCTGTAAAACCCCTCACTACACACTTGATACACTTTTTTTTCTCCTGTTTAAACTCTTAATGTTCAAACCTTCATAGAACAATAAGTCTGGTATTATAGAATGAAGATGAAGATCTGATCACCATCAAAAATGTATATACATTTGTCAAACTGGACACATTCTGTGCAAGAGACACGGCACAAAGGAGACTGACAGAGTCAACAGCCAATCAAGCTGCAGAACAAGCAGAAAAAAATGTAAATATAATAAGAAAAAAATACACACACAAAAAAGGAACAAGCTGACTCATAATCTATAAACAAAGTTCAGTTGACTACTTTTTTTTTTTTTTTAACCTACTACCCTGACAAAAATACAGTTTTTTTGTGAAATGATGCTAGTTTCTAGCAAAACCAAAAAATACGATTACATTTTATGTTACCACATTGATGTTATGTTGACTGGAATCTTACTTAAATATTATTAAACCACTCCCAGCTTTCCTTGGAGCTAAATTGAATCCACATGAGAGACAGATCAGCACTAAGTTCATTTCTCAAATATTTTAGTTTACTGCTTTTGTCAGGAGAACTAAGTTGCAATTGTCCTCCATTTCCTAACATCTTGCTGCCAGACAGTCCATTTCTGTGCCCCCGGGTCATGTGAGAGATTGTCCTAGAAGTTTGCCGGTCAATATCTTGTTAGGCTGTGACACTTGGCCCCATGTGGGAGTTCTGTTAACCAGTAGAGTGAGCTTGCAGACTGCAAGGACAGAATTCTCTAGAGGCCTGGCACAGGGGCAGAGCAGGTTCATCCAGGATGTACTCTAGATTCTTTTGCTTCTGGTTGAACAACAGTTGGACTTGACTGATAAGCCCTCCGTGACCCACCAGTCACGTAGTGCACCCTCTGGGATCTTCTATGTCCAGTAGGGATTCAGAAGTCTGACCCTTAGATATAAATCTGACTAGTTTTGTCACCTTTGTTTTAAAATCCTATGACTACACGTGTAAGTTTAACCCTACGCTGTAAGACATTTCCATCCCCCCTCTCAGTCTTCAATACATAGAAACTTTTCTGGTGATTGAAATCTTAAATGAGAAGTTTAAAATGGAATTTTCTTTAAAAAAAGCATATATATATATATATATATTTAAGTTTTCAAGAATTCAACTAGATGTCAAAACTGTTGGCCCCAAAGTGCATGGTTTTAATTATGCCTGATTGTCGTGGCTTGCATGAAAATCCATTAATGTCTGTAGAAAATAGAATGTCTTGAAGGTAGCACGTATTGCCTTTATATTTAGCATGCTTTATTTATCAGTTAATCTGCTTTATCTTGGTGTTTCCTTGTGTAGTTTAGCAGCTGTAAAGCTTTTCCACTATTGACCCAGGTCTCTGCTGATTATTTCTGCTCTGCTGAAAGTCAGGGTAGGGTCCCAGTGGCAGAGGTTCCAATCTGCACCTCATTACTTTCCCAAAAGGCCCAGGCTTAGTGCAGGGTAATAGACAGAGGCCCAGCTGCCCTCATTTGTCATGGGCTCCTGGGTCTGATGCAAAGCCCCCCCAGAGCACTTGTTGCTGGGCTCTAATCCTGCAGTAGACACCAGCCACGCTTCTCTGCTTAGCCATTCCCAGTCTGTGGCGTCATGGCTCATGATTTCACTTTCATTTGATGTTTAAATGAAAACCCTCTGACTCAGGTGAACAGTGTGCCCATTGTTGGCAAATCATTCTGTCAAATTCAAGTGGGGAGGGAACGTGACTGGAGTTACTCTGCAATTAAATAGGAGCAACAGAGATTTCACTGTTTTCACTCTTTGAATTCACAATGAATGATGGTTAAAGGGAGACTGCTTTAATGAAAAACACACACTGCAACAACTTCAGATATATGCTGCATGTTTCATATTATTGTGGAAGAACATTTTTATAGTATTTTTAAGGCCCTGCCACATTTGAGGGAACTTGACATCTTGTCGGTAATATATAAATAGATAAACTTTGTTTTTATTGCACAAACATGTCTCGAAATTGTTTCTGTAGGTGTATGTCTTAACTTTTGGTTTCAAAAGGTCAGGTCATAGGGGTCTGGAGGAAGTCTTTCTGGTCACTGGCAATAGAAAATGCTCATGTAATGAAACCTTTTTAGTTTAGCAAATAAAATATGGATTTATTTAGAATATGACCAATTTTGATCAGTACCTTAGATGGAATATAGGCTTTCTTCTGTACTGTTATGCAGACAACTTAATGATTTATGATTCATGTATGTGTTTTAGCCCTGTGGTTTCCCAAAAAGGAATTTTATAAAAAAATATTCTATGAAATAGCAATTTCTGTAGAAATCACAGCACTTGTTTTATGAAAGGTCCGTTTGCTGAATACGTCGATTAAAAGGGGGTTGGGGGAGGTTGGATAATCATCAATCAGTATTTATTGAAAAACGTTTTCATTAGGTTAAGGTCAGTCCTTATATTATTTTATTAATTATGCTCCAATCCACTCAGCGGTCTATATCCTTAAAGCTGCTGCTTTTAAAGCCACTATAGGCTCTCCCATCTGTTACAGCAGTCAGGCAGCCACATTTACAACAGACAAATGGGCCACATTTGAATGTTAGGTGTGCAACTTATCATTTATCATTTTGTCAGAGAAAGATGGCTAACCCCACATTGCCCCTAATTGCTTGATAAAAAGAAATGTTGAAGTTTGACAATTGCTATTCAAACTGCAAAAGGGGTTTGTCCCAAGCAAGTACACTTCATTCCTCACTATTGTACTTGAGAGATTTGTAAATCCTGCATGATTCAATAGCGTTCCCTAACCACCTTGCTGTGGACAGCATGAAGAGAAGTATTTTAATGGCCGTTTACGTCAAGCAGACGCTGTAGGGAGAGCAAAGTTGAGGGCCCCTACACTTCGTTAGCATTATGTAAATAGCCAACACGCCAGAGCTTGTAAGCACTTGAGATTCTGCCTATAATCACATGACTCATTAGCTGTTGCATGAGGTTCATTAGGTTACACGAGAGGTTAAACTTATGTGCATTATCTAACCGGTGTCTCATCCACCACATTCAGTGCCTTTTGTTGGCTTTATCTTAAAAAAATGGCAAGCAGTTTATCAGACACACTGAATAGGATGTAATCATTGACGTTAAACTGGTTAGGACTGTGCTGTTATGACCTTCATCCTTTGATCATCCTTTAATCTATTATAAAAGTATTACCAGTGGTTTTTAATTATGATTATGCAGTTTTTAGTCCAAAAAAAAAAAAAAACTGCAGCTTTCTTGGACATAGTTTCTGCAGAGTATCAGGAGCTAATTAGAAATTCACTTTTGAGTTGTGGGAGGGACCATTGGCAAGAAGTAAGCATGCCCACTTCCCATCATCCCTTTGTTTACACTCTCCCCCGCTAGCTTACAGCCCCTCAAAACCTCAACCTAACACTACCAATTCAACAAAAATGGCAAGCATTATTTGAGCCATCCAGCTGTGCAGTTTTGAGCCAAATACCAGCTTGGACAAGGAAAATGAAGACATACCTGGATCTATTTGTTTACTAGTGGATGCATCAGAATGGAGTGGAGCAGGGAGCTTGTGGCCAGCACATTTTGTTTCTGTTCCTGACTGACCACGATTTGTATTAATTAATAATCAGAAATTAAATTCTTAACTAATTTTTTCTTTATATGGTCTCCATCATGAGAGAAATGCGTATTGAACATGTAAAAACATCAAAATATGTCATTTTCATCAGTGTGTCTTTAAACACACTCAAACACAATACTAGACATGTTATGCAAGCATCAACAACTTACCTAATATAACAATCCTATGACTAAAGAAACAGCAACAAAATG
>NC_050521.1:5870741-5901050 GCF_002922805.2 Oryzias melastigma | reverse complement strand
CAACGTACCTAATATAACATTCCTATGACTAAAGAAACAGCAACAAAATGTGTTGTGAAAGTTACACTGTGCACCCCACTTGCTGAATCCTCACAGTGGGTGGGGCCTTTGTAATAAATAGTCATCTTTGCAGGGTTTTTATTGTTTTGTTGTTACTATTTTGGTTTTTAAACAAAGTTTGACACGAAATTAGTCTGTATCATAAAAAGGGTTTGGAACCAGTTGTTATTTTTCTTAAACTGCACAGTTTTGCATTATTAATTTATTTATTTATGTTGAATTATAAATTTAGAATTTAAAAAAACAAAAAAAATGCAAAACAAAAGGATTTTTTTTTTCCTGTCACTATGCTATTCTGGTACAGTTGGTGGCATCGGACAACCGTTTGCGAGTGAGCTGCCTGCTGACGTCTAACCTCACTCCCCTGTAACTGTCCTTCCTCAGCTTTGACAGAAACCACACACCATTGTGTGCACATGACTCCAGGCGATCTCCAGGCTGCCCTATACACAGCCCGACAAGTGATTACCCAAACCTGTTGACTGAATTTGCCTGCTTTAGTGCAATTAGGTACTTCATTATGCAAGTAAAGTGCACTAACTGCTTCACATTTGCAAATTGCTTTTACGATACTTTTTATGGTTGACATTAGCATTGGCTTGAAAAAAAAATGGGTTGATTTGGCCCTGAGGAATTGAGTCTATACATTTTTTAATTGAATGTGTGCCAATGTTGCCAATATGTCTCTGTGCTCTCAGTTCTGCAACATTTTAGACATTATAGGACATTCAAAGGCATGAGATCTGTAATTAAAACGAATCTGTGACGGTCAGAAACACTAACAGTTACAAACGGCAATCTGATGGTAGTCAAAAGGGGATTCTACATTAATTGGCAAAATGAGGCTCATCAATCACGCAGAGGGGGAGTGCTGCAAAGACAGCATCCATTCAGAGTCACCCACTGAGGGCGGTTGTTGTTGGGAGGGGAGCGTGTTGTTTGTCTGAGGGACACAGTTGAGCGGAGGAGTAACAGTTTCTCCTCTAAACCCCCCACCAACCCACCCCCTTGACTGTTTTCACCACATGTGGCTCTCCGTAGAAATCTCTCCAACTCATTCTGACAGGCTTTGTTTTTCCTTGTTGCATTTCAAATGTGGATTGGCTGTCATTCTCTGCCAGTCAAGGTAGAGAGGAAATTGTCAAAACATACTTAAATTCCAGCTTTCAGTGGATATTCTTCACTGATGACATGTGCCGAGAGGGTTGTAACTCTATACAGCTTCAACGCGGCTAATGTTCATTTCCTGCCTACAATTCTTTTATATCAAGAATTACCTTTTTTCATCTGACACTCAAAGCTTAGGTTTATTTTAGATTGGACATTGAATTTGTTTTTGTAGTTTAAACTTCATTTTTTAGAACTAATACATAGATTCTGCTCAATCTTGACAAGGACATGTGGCATTCATGTCTTTCATACCTACCGATCCAGGCTGATATGTCTGTAATGTTGGGGAACATGACGTGTCTGCCTACAGGTCATTACATGACTGAATGCTTCGTCAATTGAACCAATCAATGGGCTTCTTCTAGTCTCTATTTCGCTGGCAAGACTTCAAATCATTATTGCTCTATGTTGCATTTCTGCTTCATTTGTGCATCAATTTTTTTTCTCGCTATATCTCCAAGGCACGGGCTGCCATTGCCACCGGGGCTATTTTCTCACATAATGTGTGCTGGTATTGCATGTTGATATCCTCATTACTTTTTTTTTTTTTTTCAGTGCATTAAATCAGTAATGTGACAGGCTTGTCACAGAAAATAAAGTAATCACATCTGTCTTTATGTCTTTTATCAGCGGGGAAATGTCTGCAAGTCAAAAACAAAATTCATGCTTTTGGGAGTTTTTATTAACTAGTAATTAGCAGCGTGAATGGGGGTGGGGTGGGGGGGACCCCAGGATATGAAACTGCTTTTCTTGGTCATGTCTCATCGGTCAGTCACATTACTATGGATGGGCCAGCTTTCTGCGAAGGAGACCCTCTTGCTGGTGCAGAGTGGCATTATGTGACACAGAGAAGCGTTTTTAGTGTTGGTTTGTGCGGCTGTAACAGGGGCAGAAAAATGACAATGGATCAGTCACATAAGTGGGTCACCACCAGCACCACCCCCACACCTTTTTGCTGGCTTTTGTTCACTGTCACACACTCAAACAGCATTCTGCTGGTGGGTCCAAAGCTTTGCCATTTAACAGCAACTGGGAGGTGTAAACCTGAATGGCCACCTGACCTTGAACTCACGTCCTTTGATGGAGACTTAGGGTTGATCCCTGGGCTTTTTACTTTGATATCTTGCAGCTTTCCATCTTAACTTTTGTGCATAGGTGGGAAATGTACGCAGCACATACACAATTGCTCTCTGCTTGTTCTTTTTTCTTATTTGTAATGAGGATTTCCATAGAGGTGGTGTGAATGTGGACAGTTGTTGCTGTAATAGCCTTTTGCTCTCAACCTTTCTTTTTGCACAGGTTTATTTTAGAAATACCAAGTAACCTGGTAAAAGGCATGTATGGAATTTATTCTACACAAGGTTGTTCAGGCAAAATCTGCTAAACAAAGTTGATACTATTTTCATGAAATATTTTGTCTTTCATGATCAAATTATCTGACGTGAATAACAACTCCATTTAAATTTTGCACTTTTTTGGCACCTGTACCATAACCCGGTACTGCTTCGTGTCCGGTACCACCTCCGGGCCCGGTTGGGTACCGCATCTGGTAAATCACCTTGATTTTATGAACAGCCAGTACGTCAAAAAGTGATGCGAAGGGATCCTTAACCAAACGTTAATATGTGATGAAATGAGAATGCGTTGGTCAAAGCAGAACAAATCTTGCTCCAGACCTTTTCTTTCACAGCTCTATTCCGATAAATGAAAAACTTGATGTCTTGTAATTCTGGCCTGTCAAAATCAGTTTTCAAAGGGATGGTACTTAAGTGTATTTAAAAGAAAACTGTCCATATATCACCACCACATCAGAGTTATTGATTGGTCAAAGTTTAACTGGTTTAACTTTCAAAGCTTGTTTAATGGCTTCACATTTTGTACGTAGAGCCTGAAAACTTAAAAACGTCCATAGCAATGCATGAACGCATGAGTTTTGAAGCCTGGAACGTTTCATGGACTTTACATGGACTTTTCCATGTAAATCCCAGTTTCTGAGCCTGGTGTGAACATAGCATTAGATAGCATCTAAAAAATAATGCATCTCTTTAGTGAGGCAGCTGTTTGCAGAGACCCATTGGTCTCTGATTGGAGGTTGCAGGTTCAGTTCCTACTTGCCTGCCTACAGGCCAAAGTGTACTTTAGCGACCTAATGATGCACCAGTTGGATACAAGTTGTTTGCATGGCTGCGAAGTTACCTCCATTGTGTGTATGTGTCTTTACACGGGAGAATGGGGACTCTAAATCAAGGTAGAAAAGCACTATGCATTATAATAAGTATAAACCGTTTACCTTTTAAAAGAACAAAAGCAAAGCACAAAAAATGAAAAGGGGTAATAATTATTCTTAGTTCTGCTGACAGTACGGAAAAGTGTTCTTTTTTCAACCAGAAATACAAAGGGAATGCCCCTTTTCACTGTCTTCTGTGGGAATCTACAAAATGAGCTCCTTGATTCTCAGGATTCAGAAATGAATTACTTTTCCTCACCGACTGGCCGTCAGAGAGAAGACCTGATTCTCACCGTCTTCACATTGGGAATTTATCTTTCAAATTCAGAGCCTCTTTTATAAGATCGTTTTCCAAAGTATTACAGGCAAGTTGTATGGTTTTAATTTCAGGTAATTGACACCCTTACAATCAGAGTTAGCAAGTAGATTAACTTTCAAAGTGGGCAAGTAAACCTAAACCTAAAGGGAGTGAGTTGGGATATGGCTTAGAGTCTTAACATAATGGATATTTTTTTCTCTGCAGGTAGACTCCTCATCCATCGTTTAGCCAATCATATCCGAACCGGTTCCTTCTAGATCTCAAAGGTCCGTATGGCACCATTTATTGACACTCAGCCAATGGAAGCCTCTGACTGAAAGAAAAGCACTTAGAAAAGAGACTGTACAAGATAAGTGTATTGCTGCAGCCTTGAGCAGAGTGTTCATGACCTGAGGCCTTCATTCCTCAAAAACATTTAGCTGCATTCAAAAATCGAACATGTCTATAAACTCTCAAACCGTCAGAAAATCTTTACTGTCACCTGTTGGCCACTTATGTTAAAATACAGCTAAGATCATGTGGATTGAACAAGATAATATTGGAATTTCAATCTAACTTTTAGTTAGATCTTTTAGTATTTCCGAAAACCTGCTAAATTGAATTGCAAATAGATTCAAACTTGAATAATACTTCTTCTTCTTGTTTAAAGATTGTTCAACAAGCCAACCATTTTACACACTAAAGAGCAGCTTCAGCTCAACTTATTCCGCGAGATTAGAAAGTGTGAGATACACACATTTAGAGTTAGCAAGACTAGGCGTTAACTGGATGCATGTGTTGGTTCGGGCCTCCACAGCTCAATAGTGACGAGGTGTTGCTGCTCATCACCGCTGCATGTTTGCCATTATCGAACCATCAACCAGCTGGAGATGTTCCTTTTTTGTGTGTGAAAATGCAGTCAGCAGAGATTTGCAGCTCAGTGGAGCAGATCGTGGCACGTATAATTGTGATTGAAATCTAGCTGGAAAGGGTTCCATATTGTTTCTGGAGGCAAGATGAAACATGATGTAGCAAATAGAGAATAATGGAGCCATTTAAATGACTGACTACAGTTTCATTTGCTCTGGTGGTGGAATGTGCACAAATGCAGGCTCATTTGTGATAGATGGTGCATTAGGAGTTATCATCCTTCGGGCTCATGTAGTGGCCGTACACTTACGGCTTTGTGAGCAAGGTCGTGATGCTCCGTCTGAGATATATTTCTGTCTGCGTGCTCAATTGACCCGCTTTTGCAATTTGGATGGTGACATATCATTTATTAAAACTCTTCTATATACATTTCTGTGTAATGCAAGAGCATTTTTATATTGTGCATCTCTATATTGCCTATGGTGCCTCCTCTTAACTGTTTAATAATAGCTTTATGCTTATTTTACAACCTAGCTCTGTTGTTTTATTGAGTTAGAAACTATGCCTAAGACTAAACTCATTTTTCATTTCTGAAACATTTACATCAGTTTTTAGGGTTTACTTTAAAAGTTTTGTTTCTACTTAGTAAAAACTCAAAGAGATTTCAAAATAAAGGGTGCTGCACATTAAAGACATGGCAAGGGGAATTTTCCTTTTTAGACAATTTAGCAAATTTGTTATTTTGATTGTTTAAAATATTTTTTAAATGAATAAAATAGGGGACAATAACAAAATGTAAAACATTAGGCTTCAAAAACTAAAGATTGCACTGCTGCATAGAGATAACATTGAGATGCTTTAAGTTCAACATTTCTATTTTTTGGTATATCATCTGCTAAGTTTAACACCGAGGACAAATTTTAGGATAGAACAACTATTGTTTGTGCCTAAAACCCATCATATTCTTGTATGGTGACCTTATCCATGTATGTATTAAGTCAAACATGCCAATCGAACCTTGTATATTTTCATAACCTAAGAGGACCTCTCGTGATCCCTAAATTTTGAAAAGTGCTTCATTCTTAACTCTTATAATATATATATATATATTTCAGAAAAATAAATTGTCTTATTGTAATTTCCTTAATGTATCAAAATATTTTTGTTCAATCGTTTTAATCTGGTAATAGTTTCCCCTCTCAGACTCATTTTTCTGGCAGTTTCTAAATATTTTTTTCTTAAACAGTTCCCAGAGATCTTCTCCACTTTTTGTTGCATTTTGGGATCCAGTTAAAGGGATATTTATCACTTGTTAGACAGCTTTGCAATCTAAAAAAGTCACAAACAGCAAGCATTAAGGAAAAATGTGAAGCACTGTAATTAAAACTGGAGCAGGCAGTTTGGAAACTGACATCGAAAAACCAAACAGCTTCTTTTTTTAGAAGATAGTCTTCTTCAAAGAAACTGATAAATACCACTTAACAACACATCTTCGTTTGTAACACTCGATTGTCCTGTCTTGTTTTCTTAAATGTAAGCAAAAATAACATTTTTTTTTTTTTTTTTTTTAAGTGTACCCTTGTGGGAAAAGAAAGTAAATATGTGCTCTTGTATTCTAACTTTAGCTCTGTCAAGGCATGGATTACAATAGCTACAAGTAAAGCTTATGTGCTTTGAAACAATGAGGTCAACCTCTTTTTAAGCCTTACTGAAGCATTAATATCATTAGCATCACTTGACTTTTCTATTTTAAAATACAATAAAACAAGTACACTATGAGTTTAATTGTGCCTATTGCTAGACTTTGATGCTATGTTTTTTTTTGAAGAAAAGGACTCGTATGTTGTCAACCTAACCATAAATTAACATAATTATTGACATGATCAGCCACTATTGGCTGTCAATTGGCATGTCTGATGTTGATTAATAAGCTTATTCATCCATATTCTTAAAATTTGAATTTACTGTTTCCTGAGATAGAACAAAATCTGATGGCATCCATTTCTATTTATATGCTACAAGAAAAAAATGCATATCAGATAAACTTTTAGTTCATTGATTTAACCAACTGGACGATACAAGATTTTGAACTAAAGAAAACATCTGTATCATTACATTAAGTTTAGTTTTATATTCAGTTTATTTGGACATTTGACATTCTAAACTCATTTTTTTGCATTCCTACACTCAGTCGTTTGTAATTGTGTCAGACCTTCAAATCTAAGAGATTTCAGAAAACATTATTGTATTTTATAATATTTCATAAAACAACTGAGATTGAGTCCACAAATGTATGTTGGGACAAATTTTCACAATATTTGTCTAAGCTCTCTAATTGGCAAATTGTGTTTTACTGATGTCATTTATTAGTTATTATTTAAAGAATAGTGCAGTTTTGGATGATTTAATGTCATTTCTGAAATTTATAGACATTCAGGTTTTGTTTCCCTTATTTTTTATCTAAAAACATTTTTCATCAGCTATGTTGAATTTTAGACCCAGACTACTCAAACTAAGTAAACATTTGTTCTTGAAGCTATAGCTTCTTATCAAAGCAAAGTAGCTTGAAAGATTCTTCCTGCAAAGCTTTTCATAAAACTGAGTTTACCTGCAGTAGGAAAACATCACATTGACAAAAGTATTGATCTGTTTTGGGTGGAAGAAAATCTCTGCACAGTTTAGTGTGTTTAAGTGTGTTTATCTGTGACTCAAAGTTGAACAATAAATATGTACTGCCAGCAAAGGTTGTTATAAGATGTGTTACATCTTTTTTATTATTATTACTGTACAAGTAAGTGTATATTTGATTGGGTTGGGAGTGCATAGGTTTTTAAATGTTTTACCTTTATTGCCCTAAATCTGCAGAAGACTTTATGTTGCACATGTTGAATAAAAGTTGTACCATCAGAGAATGGGAGTCTTTATGAGGCAGGAGTTGGGGGGACAGCAGGAATGTGCACCCGCGAGATAGCTACAAGGCAGAGCAGAACGATAGCAGGAATGAGGCGTTTTCCATTCAAGTGATTAAAATGATTTAGGACAGCAGCAAACTCATTCATCTTTGAGCAAGGTGATGGGGGACAATGAGTGTGAGCGAGTCTGAGAGAAAGAGCCCCCATGGATTTGTGTATTTGTGAGGGTGCATAGCACATACAGAACCAGTTGTGATCTTGGACTGGCATAGAGCAGTCCTGAGGGACGTGGGCCGATGCCCACAGGATGAACATGTCTATTCATCTGGTATAATCTCCCCCACCTCCACCAACAGTCTGTAATTCTGTCTTTATTTGACCTCTATTACATAAAGTAAACAATACCTGACTATCTGTTCCATGTTCCATGTTTCTTTCAGTGGGGAGCTCCAAATGAAAGCTTTGTATTAAAGCTTTATAACTTTTTTATGGCGGTGGATAATCTAAACTTGAATCATTTTGTCTTTTGTTCAGCAGATGTAGTTTAATTAGTTCTGACAGCAAGGTTGTGTGTGTGCAGTCTGCTGGTTTGTGTGTCTCTTTTTCCAATTTCATCTCACAGTATCAGATAGGCGGCAAGAGTTGTCATTTTTGACACTTCCAACATTTGCATTAACTTTATTCTCTATCCAAAGGTTAAAACACTCTCAATGCCTTTATTGTAAACCATGTCTGTCATGGTGGGTTCTCATGCTGAATTTACACCGGGCTCAGAAACAAGCTTTAAAGCGGCCACTTCCAATAAAAAGTCCAAGTAAATGTACGCAGATGCGCGTTTCAGGCCTCTGCGTTCAAAACTCTCACACTCATGCATTGCTACCCAAGTTTTTAGGTCAGTCATTTGGCTCCATGTACAAAACCAACACATTCCCATCCCCAAGTTGACACATATTGACGTTTGGTTATGTACTGCTCCGCGTCACTTTTTGGGTGTCCCTAATTTTTTGTTTTTTGTAATGTGCTTGCCATTCATAAAATCAAAGGTCCACAACTCTCAAGATGCAGACTGGACCTTGGGGCTCGTCCAGTACTGGTACCCTAACCCAGCACCGGGCACGGTACTGGATGTGGTACCGGACGCAACACTGGACCCGAACTGGGACCAGAGGCGGTACCAGGCACAGGCACCAATCGGTACCAATTAGGGTTAGGGTACCAGTACTGGATTAGTCTCAGTACTGGACTGCGTCTCGCTACTGGAACGGTTATGGTTCGCAACCTGTAGGTTTAGGGACCAGTCATTTAATGGGAACATCCAACACGTCAAAAAACCACAAGTTGGGAACACCCAAAAAGTGAAGCGGAGGGGTCCTAACCAAACATCAATATGTGACGAGTTGGGAATGAGAATACGTTCACAAGACATGTCACCACTGAACCCACGTTGAAAGTTAAACCAGTTGAATTTGACCAATCAAGGACTTTGATTTTTTTTTTTTTTTTTGTGACGTATGGGTAGCTTCTTTTTGAATTCATGGAAGTGCCAACCATTTAAAAATTGATCACAAATGAGGAATAAATAATTGCTTCCCTACCCCTACAGGTTCTCACTACACTACATTTAGCCCTCCAAGCAGACAGTGATGGAAAAATAGAGTCTTCAAATTTGAACAAAATATCCAAATGTAAGCTTTAGAGCACATCCACATGAAGAAATGCATTACTCCTCCGTGCCACAAGCTAGTCTAGGATCACCCTAGTGGCAGAGAGACAACCCTAAGTTGCTACAGCTCCCCCTTAAAAAAAATACTCTCCGACACTTCTACAGCTTCAGACATCCCTACAATTGGAAGAATAGGGAGTACCCAGAGGGGTAGGGAAGCAATTTGATTTGGCACAAGTAATTCATACATCAGAACAGAGCTTTGAAAAAAAAACCTGAAGCAGGATTTGTGAGGTTTGCATTGCTTCGATAGTTTGCACCAAGCCTATTCCAACTCTGAGTACATGCGCTTGTATCATGTGGCAACAATGTGGTGTAAACACATTATGCTGAAAGATGTCCAAAAAAGGCCTGTTTGGAACATTCTTGAATCTGCATTGTGAGCTTGTGTGTACGTAGCATACAGTTTTCTTCAAACCTACTAAGCATTGGCAGTGTCCTGGGAAATTGGTTTTAAGCATGTGTTTCCCTTCTTCATTTTTTTCCTCTGCTAGATTCTGCTTTTTCCAACAGCTGTTGTAATCGCGCAAATGCCTTCCACCACCACCCCCGACCACCCTCGATCTCTGCCAGAATGGTGTCAGACAGTGATTCCCTCACTGACCACACTCACTCACTGACCAGCAATGACTCGCCAATTAACCTCCAAGGCTGACCTGAAATATCTCAGACTTTCTCCCCTCAGCATCATTATTGGCCTCTAATAGATTTCTAATGGGTGGGAAAAAAAGAGGATGATTGAATTGTAGCTGTCAAATTGTCGAGACCCATGCAGGTGTGTTTCAAGACTTTGTCACCAGACGATGCTGGAGCTGACTGTAAAAGGCCGATAGCACCAACGTGTTAATAATGGCATTAGACCTAGCGGCATCAGGCTAGAAAGCTTCAGCTGCTGTCAGTTTGTCTGAAGCTGTTTTTGCCATGAAAATGATTGGCACCTGTGTTATTTAATGTCACATTGGCCTTTATAAGAAAACTGACGCAGCATCTGTTTCTTACCTTTCTGGTTATCATCCCACACAGGGAAATAGATATGTCCTGCAGCGCTGTGGACACCAGCCTGTAACCCACTGCTTCTCCATCTCTTTATCCTTCTTCCTTAAACTCAGTGAATCCCTAAGTGGCCGCCTTGGCGGTACTCCATGCTGAGTTTCATAGCAGGGTTTTGAAAATGCATCTACCTGCACTTTTGATTGCTTTTTTTCTATTTTTTTTTTTCTTCTCTTTATCATACCATACATATGTGAGCTTGAATTCTAAGCACACGGGTTGGTAGTTGAGTTAGTACCAAAGATAATGCAGTAACTAGGAAGATAATGGTTCGAGAGAAAGTCAGCAGGCCTTATCCACTAATGGATCTCCTGGGAGATATTTTAATCCCCTAACAATATCTTCTTATCATATTACAAGTGAACTATGCACAGAACAGGCTTTCCTATCCACAAATGAATACTAAGCCTTATACTTACCTTTAAGCTTATTAGATTTGATCTAAAACAGAACAGTATCAGGTATACTCCCTGATGGCAGACAGATCAAAGACAATAACCTCTTTTTAATTACCCAGTCTGCTGATTGCCATAAATGTGAGTGACATATTCTGTTACTGTTGATTGTTGGATCCTTTTTTGTCAAAATTTGCATTTATATTAATTAATGACGATGCAAATTAAGTTTGTTTGAATCCTGATGTATTTCTTTTAAAGGGATTTAGCACTCACTATGCTGGAAGACACTAAATAGACCGTAATCGGTTCTTGGAGTGCTTTTGTCACTTTCAAAGTTCACAAAAGGAAGAACTCCAAGTGGCAAATGTAAGTCTGACATCTCTTGGTATTGCTGGTTGGATTAGTTTGTCATCCTGTCTACCTTCATAGAGAGATCAGATGATTTCCGAATAGCGTATTCTCCTCTTTTCATTTCAAGCTAGTCTCCTCTTTTGTTTCCTTGAGCTTATTCTCTCATGTTATCTCTTTCTTCTGTAACTCCTTTCCACTCAGACTGGCTAAGCTCTAACACTGGTTGCCGGCTCTTTCAGGAGGTGATTGCTGGAGATGGTGTTTCACAAAAATCCATGTATATCTTAATTTAAATATGAATAGTTGGAGACACAGTATTTCATTTTTTTTAACAGAATGAATTCCAAGTTAAGCATAATGGGTTTTTTTTCTGTTAAAAAATGAAAGCTCTTTATGAATTTGATAACTTGTTCAGGTATCCATAAAATTTCAAATCCTTGTCTTAAGAAAATCTCCCCTACACAATGACATGACTTTTCTTGTTCGTTGAACCTCATGACAAAGAAAACTAAACGGAACTCTAGTTTAAATTCACAAATGACATCCAGCTGGGCTAGAGTGAATTAGAAGAATATTCTCTGAATTATACTTAGTTGTCACATTAGAAAGCCAGTGCTTGACTTGACACACTCAGGATGTCATTTCAAGGAGTTTATCCAGCTGCGTTGGATTTACAATGCCTGGACAGGTTCCTTGCTTTTATACCAGTTTACTTTCAGAGTGCAACAGCCTGTTATATGCATCTCATCTGTGTCTCATCCTTAATTTGGAGCGCAGGATTGAGCTTTTCATTTGAAATGCAGCTTTGGACTCATGCCAGCTTAATTTCGTGCAGCTCAATTCTCGGTTTCAGGTTCTTAGATAAGGACAGGATTTTGTGTTGACGATTGAAACTGCTCCTATTTCAGCTCTTGTTTCATTACGTTGCCATGGTGTATGTTCAATAGGTCGCCACGCAAGTTTGATTCACAATTGTTCAACACTTCTTGTTATTATTGTTGCATCAAAGCTAGACTTGGTAAACACATTTGCATTTTAATGACTGATATAGATTGTTCTGGTGCTCAATACCACCAGCTACCCACAGCCCACCCCTGCTTCCTTTGATGGGAGTTGAGCTGCAAATAGTCCAGTTAAAGCCACCTACAAGGCAACACAGCCTTGCACAGAAAACCAGAAGTGACAATTAAAATGCAGTTGTAGCGTGATCATAGAAGACTGATTAGATTTCAAGATGGAGCATCGTGGCCTGTCAGCTTCCATGACAGTCCTAATATGGTAATTAGCCTAATAACTGGGTTAATGTATTCACATTGTGGAATTGTGCAGTTAATGTTTATGGAGAGAGATTGAGCAAATGAAAGTATCTCAGCGCACAAATGAACGTCATCAGAGCGGCAATCAGCCTCTGACAAGTGATCGTTCAAGCAGACGCATGGTTGCCGTGTCCCCAACCCACGATTCCTTCCCTGCCACCTGCAGAGAATGATGCCTCCCATTAAGGAGAGTTGGAGAGTTTGCCTCTGTGGGCATGTAATCTGATGGAAATTAGAGCAACACACTGCCAAACGAGAGCAGTGATGCTGCTGTGGAGCTCCGTTGGCAGGTAACAGATAGGACCATACTCAGACCTCACTCATACCTATCAATGTTGGACATAGAATAAACAAAGGACAACTGTCATGGACTCAAAGTTTATTCTGTGTTTTTAAAAACATTTATTTTCAATAACTACTGGTTCTGATTTGTTACGCATACCATTACTTTATTGCTTATTTTTCAGTTTTTCAGTAAGACATTGTGATTAAATACATCTATAGCCCCCCATTTTTTTTACTGGATATATACAAAGCCTATAAATGTGTTTTTCTTTATAACCCATTAACCAATGATTATTTTAATAAGGAGCTTTTATTCCTTTTTTTTGCTAAAACATCTTTGGGTTTTGAAAGTGAAGTTTAAATGCAGGGAATTCGTCTTTCAAAAGCAGACCCTTTTTGTGTATGAATGTCGCTGTCTGTATTGTTGTCACTTCACAATAGCAGGAAGAAGGGTAGGACGAGACAGACAACCGCAGCGGCTCTAATTTATCTGTTTGTCCATGTCCCCCCCCAAACACTAGAAGGGCAAGGGTGCCGTTATACAGCCCAGCTCTACAGCTGAGTGTTGTGTTCAGGGCTGGCATTGATTTTATAAAAAGTTGCTCAGTGGGGAGGCTGCATAGGCCTGTCAACCTTAGCTCTCACCAAAGCACGTCACACCGTCAAACTAATTGCTCCTTCTTTGTAGTCCCAAAACCATAAGAAGCACACAATATGCAAACACATGCTGTGCTTTCTGCCACACAAAATCTATGACTACTAAGGGTTGAAAAAGACTTTACAAAACATTTGCTAGTGTTCCATAACTCTTTGATTTCTATCTGTTTATCTTTATGTTTGTATTTGAATGTGTTGTACTTTTATGAGTGAGAGGATAGGCACTATTTATGGACCATCTATGATTTGAAGAGAAAAAAAAAAATCATTCATAGTTTGGATTTATTCTATAATTTTAACATTTGTTCGGTCATGATTTGCTTGAATTTACTGGTTTCAATTATTATTATTTTATTTAATTTTTATTTTTGTGGCAGGGCTACCATAGAAACAGAAAAGAAGCTCAACCACATTTGCAGCTTCTCATCAAAAGAGCAAACCCAACTGTTGAATGGGACCAATTTTAATTCCAATAAAATATTTTTCCGAGAAACTCTGAAAGGTTGTGTATGTTTACAACACCAATAAAAAACAAATACTTGCAAACTGATTAGGGTCGATTTGCTGCCATTGAGTGTTGTTGAAGGTCAAGGCTTTCGAGATCTGATTAGCTTAATGGGATCAGCCTTAAATCTTCTATTATGGCGTACTATCACCAGGCTTTTAGAAACATGGAATCAAGTGATCTTAGGAACTGTTTGAGACACCAACAGTGTTTCCGCCTGATGAACTGAGAGAAAGCTCCAATTATGTCCCAGACCTCAGTATATTGACATGCTTAGATTTTTATATAAGTATATATATATATATATATATATATATATATGTTAGATCTTAAAAAAATATATAATGTGATGTGAATTGTTTTTTTGTTTTTTTTTTCCTTCTGCATAGCCATGCTAAAATGAACTTACCATAGATCTGTATGCTGGGAGCTTTGAGTCTTCTGCTTTATTGCAGATCAATTGCCTATTTATTTATTTTTCCGAAACACTGTTGCAATGGTGTCTTCTCCAAGATGACATGTACACCAATGCTCCAACTAAACTCAAATCATGTGAAAGTGCATTCATGACACATGTGTGGACTTTCTGAGATGTCCGTTTGTCAAACCAATTTCTAAATTCCCTTTTTGACATCAAAACAACAGCAGAAGACAGTACTCCCCTTAAAAACCAAAACATTGTTTCAATGGCTTTGCACGTTTACTATGGCAGCCATGATAACTCCAAAGGACATTCAAAAGTCAAATCAACTGCATCACACAAATGCATAACTGTTCAAATACACTGGTGATTTGCATGGAAATATTCTACCTAGACTGCTTGATAGCTCATGTGGTTGGTCAAAGAGGGCTTACTCTTCCAGTGCTTTATGGGTTTAAGTATGGCAAAGAATTTCTGAGGTTATTTGCTTGGTAAAATGCTGCATCATGGGAAGGATAGAAAAGTTGGTGGGCTACTGCTGTTCAGTTTATACATGCTTTTTTTAACCTTCTATAAGGCCCAAAGCGCCTTTTACAATCACAAGTCCCATTCAGCTATGCAAACTCACATTTACTCTGATAGTGAAAGAGCTGCCATCCAATTAGTCAGCAAGCTGTACAGCCAGGAGCAATAGGAGGGTTGAGTGTTTAGGACAATAAATACTGAACCTAACCTGCGAGTCTGCGACCTTCCGATCAAAGGTCAAGCACTCTACATCTGCCTTACAGTCGCCACATTTCCTGGTGGCGCTCCCTGAAAGTGTTACAGTAGGAGGAGCCAGAGAGGGCAAGTGAGTACAAGGGAGAGACACAGAACACAAAACTGTAGTTTGGGCCAAACAAGCTGGCCAGGGGTGGGGCCAGGACATCAGATTGTGATGGCTTTTTAATGCAGCTTGGAGTTTGAATTTAATCTTTTACTTGACCTTGAAGTTGGGTCCAAACAAGATTGCGGTCTATATTGACAGGTGATCATTCATTCTTTTCCTCTACAATAGCCTTGCGAGGCGTTCTACAACATTTGTCTGGCTTGTTTGTTAACCAGAATCACAAAGACAAAGTTTGATGACCCCATATCCAACCAAGACAGAGAGAACACTATCACTATGAATCTCATATCATATAGAGAACCTCTACAGAGGCCACACCCACAACATTGGAGCTTTTTCACTATCGTCAACTCAATAAAGGAAAAGTCCTCTTACATGGCTACCACCTCACTTTAAAGTCACTACTCTTTATTTCAGCTGTGAGGAATATTTTTTAAATACTCTATGTGTTTAATTAATTTGCTTATGGCTATATCTGTTAGTAATCTATAGGTGAGGTTATTTACATATTAATTTACTCATCTTAGTGGGCATGAAGGCAAAAGTCATGACAGTTGGTTAACACCTCTATTAGTCCCCAAACAAATACAATTCAAGAGCCAGTTTCCTGTCACTCATTAGACACTAATCATTGACAAATCCACTTGCCTTCCAGTATGCAGAATATGCTCTTCCTTGTCAATTATTTTTTTCTTTTTCTTCATTGTGACAGCGTTTTTTTTTTTTTCTTCTTCTTCTTTGACTGCAGACTCACACAAAGCTCCTTAGGCCTCCTGCTGAGGCACATGACATTAAAACTCCTGGGAAGATCATTTTATCTTACTCTTGATTGCCAGATAATTATCAGTTAATTATTTAGAGCCTTAAATTAATTTGCTAAAAATAGGCCCGGTGCCTCTGTGTTGCCAATGGAGACTGGAGGCTTCATTATTTTCTTCTTTTTTCTCCATTTCTCTTTCTCTCTTTTTCTCTAGCTCCATGCGTTTGACAGCTACTTATGCCACTCATAACGGACTGTAATTTAATAAAGGGCTCTGTGGTCACAGTGTGGACCCAATAATTCTGCAGACTTTCAACGATTTTCTGAATGTCTTGTTGTGTTTGTCATCATCTGTCTGACAATTGGGAGCAATTCACAATGTGTCACTCACAAAGCACTTACACGCTTGTTTGAAGAAGGAAGGTGAGATTGCACAACTTTTGACATCTAATCAGTAATATTTGTCTGTTATTATCCATGTTAACATATTTGACTCTTAACTATAGCAGCATCATTGCTAAAGTATTTTTGCTGCATCCTCATGAGTTGCTGGGATCTTTTTTTTATTTCTTTAAGACTTATAGCTGACAGGACTCTACACAAGGACAAGCTTAAAATACATTTATGGTAAAACTCATTGGCCTAAAAAACTTACATTTACCCCACTTTCCTTTGTTCTGCTTATCTCCGCATGCACACTAGCGTACAGAGTGACACAGGGCTCAAACAGGCTGACCTGCTGAATGTGTTTGTGCTGTGGTAATGATAAGGCTATTGAATAAAGATGTACTCTGTCACGCTGGCTGCTGGGTTAGTGATTTGACCAAAGAAATATGATCAGTAGTCTCTTTTTTCCATCTTTTTTTCTGTCGCCTTAACTGCCATCCATTCATTCAGCAAGAAAAATACAAACCAAAAAGATAGAGTCCTGACAGTCCTGAACAAATTTGGACTGATTTGATGTATTTATCAATGATTAATTGGTACAAGTGCACATTGGTGAATGATATATTATACATCTATACTCCTACTGCTGACTTGGTCTTTGTAGTGAAATGTGAAATTATGTGCTGCACATACAACAGCTGACCTTTGTTCTTCTTCGCACATTAAAGCGAAGCCGCAATTGGTCTTGTTATATTTTTTTGTTTTTACCATCTACATCAGGGCTCTCAAACTCTATTTACCTTGGGTCCTCTGAAGGCAGAGTCTTTCTGAGGCTGGACCGATTGGGGTTCCATTTGTGCCAAAAATATGTTTTTCCGTCCACTGTCTATATCTTTGGTCCATTGTCTATGTCTACTGAACACGTTTATTGAACATTTGTTTATGTCTATGTACTACTAAGCAATATCTTCTGCCTGTCCTGTGAAACGGCAGGAGCTAACAACGCTAGTAACTGTTGCTAAGGGCTTTTCTTACGACTAGATCCAATGACAATAGCAAATGCAAGTTTTAAGCATATAGCAAGCTGAAGCATCACAAAGCAAATACAAAGCTATCATCAAAGAAGTGTGGACATGCAAAAGATATTGCTTAGTAGACATTGAACTTATTGAAAACATTAAAAATATCAACTTAATGGCCCCCGGGCCGCCAGTGCGAGACCCCTGCTCTATCATTTTTCAACAAATCTGCATGTTTAGTTTGAAAGAGATTGAAAACAGCCACAGAGCAACAGCCAAACCCAGTGACTTTAGAGGCACTCCCCAGCAGTGAAAGCACACATCAAAGACAGCTCCACATGAAGTCCTTTCTGCTTTCTGGGCTCAGAAGGCTTGCATTAAGTGGCTACCTAAGAGGTCTGTTTTCCAACAGATGTTATCTGAGAAAGATGTGAGCAACCATTGATCCAATTTTAAATTTCAGTGTCACATTGGTGGCAAGAGGGAGTATAGAAAAAAAATTCAATTCCCTTCAAGTCTCAAGATTTCTTATTTTCAGAGTAACTGTAGTTTAAATGTTCATAGAGGATGTTTTGCAGCATATGGCGTCTTCAGTTCTTGACTTGAAACACACATTCACGCTTAGTACCATAGTCTATGTGTATCTCTGGTTTACTTGTGACCTATAGTCTTATGGGCTGCTTGTATGGTATATTGCTGTACCAGAATATCTTGTTGCAGATGGATTAGGTGAGTTTTCATACCTAAAAAATAAGGTGGACTATTCAAATTCACTAAAACCTTTCCACTGATCTGTTCTGTGAGGGAGGAGTAGTGTGGTATAGTCCAGTTAATTCTGGCGAGCGTTTCCCCTCAGTTAAGCCTCACTTCCACAGTGTGACGATTAGAAAAGCAACAACAATGGAGGTCATCCAGCAGCTTGTCTTTTTCTTGCTTTACTTTTTGTACATTGTGTAAAAAAGGAATTTGATGTTGTTTGAAAGAAGACTACAAGTGGCTAAGAAAAAAAATACCGGCGTAAAGAGTGCTTAATGCTATATTGGTGCTTTCTTATATCGTCATCACTTTCTGCTAATCAACTGATGGCTACAGCAGCTCCGCCCCAGCCGTCCCGTTCTGGGTTTTCATCGACCTACATGGGGTCCATAGAATGGGGGCCCTTAAGAGGTATGGGTCAGAACTGTTTAGTTTCCATTTTAAAATGGAAACTCACAAAATACCACATCAAGCTCGACCGGACCATTCAATGAAAACAAGGATTAACTCTGACCCAATAAACCCTATCAGTACTGACGCAGAACCTATCATTTAAAATGGCAAATTAATGCATATGGTTGTTTTGCTGAAAATAAATAAAAACAAAAATGTGCTAAAAAAATTAAAATGTTTGTCAATGTTTCATAAAGCGTTTTAGACACGTCTAATGCAAAAACAAGTCAACTGTTTAAATGACAGAGACCTAAAGTGGACCCTCACTGACATAAAAGTAAATGCTTTTTAATTTGTTGGTTTTGAAAAACAATAAACTACTTCTTCCACCTGACAGAATGTTCGTGGTTTGAGTTTGCTTCGTTGAAAGATGTAGATGAAGTATTATTCACTCATGATAAAAATATGTATTAGGTAATTCCATGGAAAACATGAATAACTATTATAAAGAAAAGACAGCAGGCTGTTTGTTGTTGAGTTCAATTTAATTTTCTCTGCTGCAAGAAGAGTGGCTGGATTCTTGGAAAAGTCCGAGCTATAAATATGCAACACTGGCTCTACAAAGATCCTCCACCAAATAAAAAAAGAAAAACTATAAAATATGCTCCAAAGAAAATATACATCTTCTAAATGTTACCTCATTTGATTTTTCTGTAGGTGTTGCCGGGCAAACGTTGTACACAAGCTCACTTGATGTATTCCCATCCACACTACCCTCTTCACAGTGCGTCTCATGAGTTGTTGTAACTGTAGGTTCAGATTGATGTTTGTCGATTAGATCAAATATAACAGGAGACTTGACCTTTTTACAAATTGACAAGTGCGAGAGGTGTAAACACGATGGATTTGCATTGTCCTGCTGCTGCCGTGTAAGAATTTCACAAAGATTTTGGTTTGACGTACCATCACTTTCAATAGCTTCAACAGAACAATGAAGAATATGAAGCATAATGTTTTGCATGTGTGTGTTTCATGGTGTGCACATAGACAGTGTTGTGTTCACATTTACTCATCGTCAACATTGGAGCAAATCATCTTACATTCTTCATTCCTGCACTCTTGTTGATAGCCTATCCATGATTCAACAGGTCATTCCCAAGGACCTAATCCTCTCATTTCTAATTTATGTACCTTCTTTGCCTTTTATCAGATTTAGTCATTACATCCTACGGTCCCCCCTTCTCTAAGTTGCTATAACACCAGCTGGGTGCTGTAGTGAAGAGCTTTGAATGCCTAAGCAGAAGCAACCTTCCTCTCTACACGTATAAATATTTCAGGGACAGATGGGCTGAATAAATTGGCAGTAAAATTGACATTAAATCTAGCTTTTAATTTCCAGAGCATGAGGAAGTAAAAGCTGTAGGTGAGATGATGGAGGAGACTATCGTTAGAGTAAAGGTCACGACTCCCGTTTCAAAGTGTAAATATGACTTACTAAATTTCTGACGCGTAGAAAATGCATTCCATACGGATGGAACTGAGTGTGTTGGGGGAAGACACTACAGACAGTTATTTAACTTTGACAAAACTAAAAACAGTCACATTTGAATGTTTTCTATTTCGCAACATGACAACAACTCCTACTTTATGTCAACATTGGCACGCCAGATGGTGCTTACGTAGAACCATCTGGGAAGCGTTTTGCTGAAACTTTCTGGTAAAGAACCTTCAAAGGAATCCTTGGCAAGTTATTAACCTGTCAGTCACTATCTAGTACGAGTAAACCTTCAGTAAAGCACTACCAACGGCAGTATTGATGCATACTTGTGCATTTCAGGCACAAATGAATATCTTGAAGCCTGGATTAATGATTGAAAAATCCACCTGCTTTGCAAGGTGAGCGCCTAGCCTGCGTACCGCCGAATTACCTGCAGTGATGAAAAGGAGGAGAAGTTCAGAAGAAAACCACCCAGAGAGCCTCCATCTTTGTAATACTGAGAAGACTGTTTTTTTGAGCTATGAATTGTGTAGATTTGTTTTTATATATATAAATCTGCTGATTTACTGCTGAAATAGTTACTAATTACTCTTTTAATTCCACATTTTTACTTTCTTTAATTGCTTTTGTACTAAAAAGTTGATTGTATCAACTATCTGTAAATGAAGGTGCTGTGATACAAAAGCTGGTCCTGAACAGTATGTTTATTCCAGGGATCTTTACTTCATTCTTCATAGACTAATGATTTGCTAATTCATTGTGTTTTTGTCTAAATATACTCAAGCACAGTTGGAGTTCACAAAAAATATGCAAAATATCACATTTCTATGATTTCTATGGTACTATTTTGGGGTATTTTTGCATACATGTAGCACACCGCCAATGAATTGTCTATTTTCAAATGTACAGTTGCAGGAGACAATGTGTGAACCCTCTGAAAGTACTTGGTTTTATGCATAAGCTGGACACATGATTGTGTTCAATAAAAACATGAAAATATATTTTCGTGTGATTTAGGCAGGCAAAGTTTTTCTCCATTGTTTTTATTTAGATCGAGATAAAAAAAACACATTGTGTGTCCATTTGCATGCATTCTCTAGCAACTGTATGTCATAAATAAGGCACACTGAATGATCAAGAGCATTAAGTAACTCTAGAAGTTCTTTGTAACACGTAATACAAAAGCCATGTTATAAGTGTTAGCTGTGTTAGCGTATTCACAAAACCTGTAAATCTACCCGTGTTTGCAACTCATAAACACAAAACAAACTGATACTAATAAAATAATTTTTGCGTTTATGTGACATAAAAATAAAACACAGTCCAACACCACAACACGTCAGCCACGTTAACATGTTCACAATAACACACAACCTCTGGATTATAAGGCACATTACCATTTTTTGAAAAAATATCAAGGCTTTACAAAAATACTGTAGTTTTAGTTTAAAATTACAAATAAAATTTCAAAGTGTTAGTTTTTTGTCTTTTTTAAATAAACAACGTTTTGTCTTTAAAATAATGACTTGAAAAAGGCAATAGAACTTTTCTTATCTAACATGCAGGGCTCTTTCCGTGCTCTGACTGCGCTCTGTTGCTCCTCTCTCTCTCTGTCAACATGGTGGGTTATGTCCAGTCAGTGGGCAGCTTTGGTGTAATTTGGCCTGCAGGGGCTTCTGGCAGTTGGTATGGGGGATAAACGGAGCAGGAATGGTGGGGTCTGGAGAAAAGCAGGCTTAGTGATGGGCCCCGGATGGAGAGGCAAGCCAGCACATAGGAGTAGCATTAAATAAACATTAATGGAACTAGGTTACAGGAGATTTATTAGGGAAGCTTTTTGGACACCCACTGTAGGGTTTTAAGCAGTATTTTAATAACTCTCTCATGCACACAGGTAAATAAACCAGGTAATTGATTGCCATGCTCATAGGTGGCCATTGTGAAGCCTGTTTTAAATTTTTATCAACAATTAATGTATTTTTATTTTTTTTTTTTCTCATTTACATCATTGATTGAAGTGTGTTTAAAAAAAGTCTGTAAATCTGACTTGGATGTGATTTTCATGTCACTTTTCCATGTTAGAAATGAGTGCCCTTAATCTCAGCTTAAATGTAGCCTTTCTGGCATATCAAACAGAAAAAAAGTGACTGATTAAACACAGTAATCAGGGTAGTGGAAAAAAGACAAAGATTTAAATCTAGATTTTTTTTTTCAAGCGTATTTATTTCAAAAGCAGCACCAGACATTTTCACTGACATGTCTACTCATCTCAAATTGTTGAAACCAGCACTTTGACTACAGCCATCGTCAGACGGTTAAGTAAACCTCAAACGACTCACTGGCACAAAGTAAATCAAAAAAAGTGACTGCTTTTGACAATGTTGTGTTTCTTTTTTTTTTTGTGAAATAGAGTTATGCCCTTCAAAAATGTCTTCAGTAGCATCAAGGTTTGCAGCGCTGAGCCCTTTAGCTCAGCTCGGAGGCTTTCGTCTTGCTCTGTGTTGGTAAGGTTTAGTGCACAGGGAGTGTCGGCTCTACGGTGAAGACAAGCAGATGAGAAAAGAACAGACTGCCAATCAGGGTTGGGGGTGACCACAGTCTGACTGATCTGTTACATGGAGACTCATTGCATCCACTCCCTGCTCTGCTGAAATCCCAGGTGATATGAAGACCAGGCAGAAAGAACTTTTCTCTGAGTAAGGCATGAGGATACTGCCGAAGGAACTTTATGGACGCAATGCAGAAGGAAATGTTAGTGGAGGACAAAACAAAAGTTAAAGAAATAAAGAAGCTTCAGTGATTGAGAATTACTAAGCAGAAAACCCGACAGTTGAAGAATGAAAGAAGGACCCTTCCTTTTTAGAAGATATGTCTGTAAGAATATTCGGCTTTTTCCTTCTACTTTGGTATGCATATTGGATGAAGGCTCTGCCACACAGGTCGTGCTGCAGGATAGTGTCCGTCAGGCTCCATCAATATGACACGTCTTTGATGTGGAAATACAAGGAGCAAAAGCCCAGCCGGTTTCAGTCTGTTCCCCAGCGGGAAACATATACCACAGCGCATCTGTGGGTTTTTCAGTGGGTGAGAAAAAGAGATTGAAGTTCAGACGGCAAAAGCCACGACAAGCACCGGAAGTAACCACTGCCCATGTGTGATGTCGCTTCCTTTCTGCAAGTGCTGTAAGATCAGCACTTCTAAAGGCCTGATCAGCACTGCAGAGTCAACACTGTATGTAAATGTTATTAGCAATGGCGGAGCCCGTACCGGAATAAATCAACATGTTTTTGTGCCTGAGTTAACACGCGGTTTTGCCTGCTCTCTGGAATAATCTTGCTGATGATACTTGCTTTTAGGTTTGTAGGTTAAATTTCCATAATTCTAAAGCAATTTCATACTTTGGAGTCTTATTTGCATCATGACTAATTAGGCTTTGTTGAAATGAGAAATTGAAAATGAATCCAAGACTTAGCTTTAAAATATTACTAGGACAACTTTTTTTTCTCTTTTTTTTATAGAGGGGCAGGGATCTGCATAGTATTTGTAATTTTTTTATGGAAATTTCCTTACATCAGATCAGAGTGGAAACTACAAGAGTGACTTTACAAAGACCGTTTTATAGCTTCACAAGTTAAATAGAACTCGAGTACAGCACGGCCTCTTCAAGAGTTTTTTTATGTTGCTTTGGCAAAGGTTTACTTCCACACCTGTCTGCTGGGACCTTTAAGTTTGCACATGGAAGAAAGAGCTCTTCAAAGCAAGACATAACAGGAGCCTGACAGAATCAGAAGGAGTAAATCCGGTTCATGAAGTCAAGGATGTAGAAACAAGGGGGCGAAAGACTAAAGTCCATCGTCTGTCCTCTGTGCACACTATCAAGTCTTGTCCAACCAAGCTCTTCTCAGACAAAAGAACACCAAGAATTTTTTAGAGAAACACTAATGTAGGAGTGTATTTGTGTGCAGAAACATCACACGTGTGTGAATTATAACCTCATTTGTGAATTAATAGCCTCCTTAGGGAAAGAGAATAATCTATGTGCCTCAGCGTGGATGTCTACATAAATAGGGGAAGAGAAAAGCTAATTTACACAATATTCGTGAAGAAAAGGTTTATATCTAAATAATTCTGTTTCTTAAGAGGAAGGGAAATATAAATGCATCTTTAGCTGTGCAGTGTTCACATTCCCCATACATATAAAAACACAAGATTTAAAGCTCTTAATCAATTTTGAAATCATAGATAGTTTAACAAAAGGACTTTTGATTTATTCCTGAAAGTATATGATTGCATATGAGATTTTTTTTTTTTTTTTTATACTTATCCTGTCCTTGTCCTGAGATTGTTAGAAAAGTTTTCTGTTCTTATACATAGTCTCTCAAGACCAGAACAAAGCATTTCTTTAACACAGACAAAGACCAGGGTAAATTGTGTGTTCAACTATCTTATATTTTTTAAATAAAGCGTTTAAATAAAGCTATGTATCAGATTGACTAAAACTGATATTTTTTTAAAAACAAACAGGAAGCTTTTTAACAGAGGAGTGAACACCTCCTGGAGGGGCGGCTGCAGCAGACTGTGCTTCAGCTTTTTTTTTTTTTTTTTTGTAATAGCTTTAGGATGTGGGATGGGCTGGCAGCAACACTAACCTTACAACAGAGTCTCAACAATTCTCCTGTAATCAAAACATGTGCTGGACTTGTATAAACAGTTAGCGGTACTATTAAAGACTTGTGAGACAACAAAGATATTAATGTTGGGATGTCTAATGCTTTGAATATTGGTTTGATTTATATCAAGAGTTAGAAAATGGGACAGCAGTTCCAAAGCTTGTGCACATAAAAATGGGACATTATTAGTGTTTTCCTGACAGATGTGCACACTTCCATTTGAAATAATATCTTTACTCTTTGTTTAAATATATATTCTGTTTCCTTCAAGGATATGCAGTTTATGCTGAATATACAGTATATTGAATGGCAGTGCTGCATTGGTAGAGCGGTCGACCTCTGATCAGGTAGTACGGTGTTATATAAGTATAAGCCATTTACCCAATTGAAAGTAGCTGTCCCAAACAGGTAGGTAGCTGGTTCCACGAGCAGCAGATTTATCAGTTCAGGTAAGAACTACAGCTAAAAGTTCACAAAGCTAAATCAGGGTCAGACAGGCAGAGGTCAATCACGAGCATAGGATCATCTTAAAAGAGACCAGAGTTCTCAGAGTCCAGGCGAGGGTCAGGCCAGGCAGCAGGCAATCAGAGATAAAGCAGTGTCTGGTACACAGAAGATCAGGTCTAGATAGAAACGCTCGGTAATGCTGGCAGGGTGGCACAAACAATACTTTGCACTGAATGACACTCTGTGTAGTGTTTAAGTGTCCTGTGGGTGATTGGTAAATAAGAGACAGCTGAGCAGCATCCAGGAACTGTGCCCTGGGGTTTCTGGGAGATGTAGTGCAGTCAGTCCAGTAGTAGTAGTGCAGTTGTATCCCAAACTGAAGAGTATTTGGGCACAATTAAGGAAATGGTGTTAAAAATGGCTTGAGGAGGTTAGCCACAACAGGGTTTAGTGGGCTCAGTTGGAGTAAATATCTGATGTGATTGCTAAACATGCTGGGGCATGGTTCTCTAAAGCTATTAGGCCAATATCATATCACTATTGTTCTCTTTTTGGATCTTCAATGTTGGACCACATTGCAAACCGATCTGCATTGTCGTCTATAGACAGGTCTTAGAAAATAAACTCTAACCATTAGCCAGTTGATTTTTTTTTATTTATGCCTTTGAGCCTCTTTCCTAACCCACCCCTTGAATAAAGAAATTTATGATTGTTGGCTAAAGAGATGTTGGAGTATAAAGTCAAGTTGTCCAAGTGGCTTATTTTTTTTCTCCCTACTGGTATCTTCCACTACAGATGTTCCTGTTTTAACTTTGTTTGTATGTACACTTAGTTGCTTTTACAACACCAAAGCTACCCCTCTTTGTTTTCTTTTCTTCTGTTCCTCCACAAACACGTTCAGTTGTGTCTTTACATGGTGATATGTAGATTCCAATGGAACTGTGCTCTTCCCACCCACAGTGTGAGCTTTGTAGTGCCAGGCACAGTTTCTATAAGGTCAATGGCTGCTGTGATAATGCTTAACTGATGTCTGCTGTCAATAGTCATTGACCAGGAGAAAAGTGCTCCGCCTGTTCAGTAAATTACAGAGTGCGATGTGAGCAGCAAGGTTCAAAACAACCTGACCCCACCGTTGTTGTGTGAAACAATAGAACAATGACTGTAATCAACTTTTGTAGCAACCAACTGTGTCATACTGATGACTACAAAACACCTTTCTATTACTCCAGAACCAAAACTATTAGCTCTCTATACTATTGACGCCATACTAGGATACAGAGGTTATTGTAATGTCACATTATATTCTCTGAAACCTTTTTTAGGCATTTGTTCCATTTTGTGAGTCTTGACATTGAAAGGCCTTTTAAGCGATGTCAATGACTTTCTTTTTCTGCAGCCATATTTATGTGCTAACTCTCAGTGCATTGCTTGGTAAATGCTTCCTGAATGTCTGCCATTTGTGTTTGGAGCTTCACTTCTTTTTTTTTTTCCTTGACTGCTCTTCTCTCACGGCTTCAGTAAGCATGCTCGGGAGCAGTATGAAAAACTGTCCACAATGCACAAGAACATGCAGAAGCTGTATGAGAGCATAGGCAGTTACTTCGCCTTCGACCCCCACTCCGTCAGCGTGGAGGACTTCTTCGGAGAGCTGGCCAACTTCCGCATGCTCTTTATGGTGAGTGTGAATTTATTGTTTATGCATCTGGCTGGTTCAGGTTTTTGCTTTAATTTTTAAAGCAGATATACAAAGCCCTCCAGAGGGCACCACCTTTACACAAGTACGCTTTTGCACTTGACACTCTTGCAAACAAGGTATTAGTAAAATGTCATTATGCTATGCACATAAACACATTTATGTCAATATAGTTTGATTAATAATGATAACATGGGATAATTATGTCAGTGCGTTTCTAAGAAAAAGCTGATTTAAAAAAAAATAAAAGGCCACAGTCAAAGATAAAAATAAAAACTGAGCCAGAATAGGTAGAATTAACTGAATTATCTCTTATGTTTGCAAAAGCATCTTACATTTTTTACAATATATTTCAATCTAAAAATATTGTTTTTGCTTCCACCTTAACTCATTACGATTGAACTGTTGAGTAAAAGTGGGGTACACCCTGAGCAGGTCACTGGTCTGTTCCAGGACCACATACAAAGTCCCATGCAGATTTAGGAACAATTTAGAGATAAAAATCAACATATCAAGCTTGTTTTTGGACTTGTTTTTTGAACTGGGAATATGAAAGAGATCCTAGTAAGTTTCATGTATGTGCAAGGAGAACATGCAAAACTCCACACGGAAAGGTTCTTGCTGGGATTTGAACAAGGACCTTCTTGCTGGCGAGAGTGCCAACCACTGCACCACCATGGTGCCCCATAGAACAAATACCATTCATCCATCCACCCATCTTCTTCGGCTCATCCACCTCCAGGTTACGAGGGCAGTAGTCTAAGCAAAGATTCCCAGACTTCCCTCTCCCCAGCCACTTCCTCCAGCTCCTCTGGGGGGACCCCGAGGCGTTCCCAGGCCAGCTGAGAGACATAGTCTCTCCAGTGTGTCCTGGGTCTTCCACAGGGCCTCCGCCCTAGGATATGCCCTTTGTGAGACTGTGTTGACCTCTGCATGAAAACCTCTCCATGAAGTCATCCGGGCCAGATGCCTGAACCACCTTAACTGGCTCCTATGATGTGGAGGAGAAGCGACTCTACTTCGAGCCCTTTCAGGGAAATTGAGCGTCTCACCCAATCTCTGAAGGAGTGCCTAGCCACCCTACAGAGGAAGTTCTTTCGGTCCCCTCACTTGTAAACAAGACTCCAAGATACTTAAACAAAGACCATGGTTCTCGGCCAGAGAAAGGTAGTTTAGCCTCTCTCTGTGGGTAGAAAGCTCTTCCCTCAGGTGGAGGAGTTTAAGTGTTTCAGTGTTTAAGTAGAACAAACGCAATTGTACTAAAACAAATCAATTAATTTTCAGCTTAAAGAAATAAATAATCTATTCATTTATTTACCAGTCACTTGTGTTGGAAACAATAATTAAAAATCTTGAACTAAATATGTAATTGGCAAACATGACAAATACAATGACAGCTTGTAAGAGTTTTCACAATACAAAAAAGTTGTGAATTCAAGCTCATCCCAAGAAAAAGAATTTTTTGCAGTGTAGATAAATAAGTCTTGGACAACCTGTTAAAGCCACTTAGCACAGTTTAGTCAGTTTTGTGCTTATCCCATTTATTTTTGCTAGAGATAATTACCCTACTATATCAGTGATTTTAATGAGGAGTTCTATGTTGTGACATTTTTTAAACTACATTTACGAATAATAGAAAATTTATTTTTTGTTTTTGCAAAAAGTTTCCTGTGTGCCAAACTGAGCAAAAAAGAGAATTCAGAGGCACTTTCACATTAAAAAAAGTGTTATTGAAGAGGGTTTCAAAAAATTAACCAAACAACATAGCAGTTTTTGCCACTTTGCTTTAAAGAAATCATCTTCTGTGAGCTTTACTTTATAAAGGGAATATTCAATTAGAAATTATCGAAGCAAAATAAACGCCAAGGTAAACATCACATCTTGCTGGAGGTTGATTTATTGCTGAACAGTTTCTTAAACATTTATCCAAGTGTCTTTTGCTCCTTCACTTCCTTCCAACCTCTCCTGGCACTGCCCCAAAACCTTGCGGTGTTAAGATGATGACACAGTGCCCAGGCAACACAGTCTCACTCTTTACAACCCATTAATGTAAATAGCAAGGTCCCCTTGTCTAAATCTTTCTCTCTTCACTGTGATCCCCGAATGAAACCAACTCTGCATTCCAACTGATCAAAGTGCACAAGCACACAACACAACATTCCCTCAGGGATGCCAGAATTGCGTATCTCTAAAAGAGGCATCCACCCAAGAAAATAAATTATTCTCTCAAGCAAATAGCTGCATATGAATATTTTATTACCTATTTAAACTTTCCTGCTTTGGTTAAGGGGAGGGAAGTAAGGGGGAATATAGTGTTGCTAATATATTCATGCAAAAACAATCCTTTAATCACCATATTCCTCAGATATTATTTATAGTTTTTGGATCTTAGGTTTGCTGACAGAAAGGCTAATCCCTTCTGCTTGCAGAGCACGAGGAATCAATGGTGCTTTTCTATTTGAATGTTGCTTTTGTTGTCGTACCCAGTGAAACAAATGGGCTAGCTCCTTTGCGAAACAATGGAAAAAAAATCGTACTTCGCTTTTTCTGAAAGTGATGGAAACTTTGTGGACAGGTTTGATGCGTTTTTATGTTTGACAGTCGACCTACATCAGATATCACTGATATCTCCAAATGGTAAATCAAATGAATGCAATGACTTATGGTCAGGTGACAGTTTAACCGAATTTAGCCTCTGTAATTTAGTTTCTTGGCTCAGCTTTGTCTTCTTCAGACCTTTTTTCTTTATTTTGTCATTAGTAAAACATTGAGCTGTTTGACACAGACAAAACATCCTCATTAACTCCCGTCTCTGTTGCAGTGCCCTGTGTAATGCATTTACAGCACGAGGCATCTGTAGCATTAAATAATCCCATAGCAATACAGTCACCGATAAATTGCTTTTACTAAAAAGCTGGAGCTTAATGCACCCAGCCGACATAAGACATTTAAGGAAATCCATTGACGGCAGTACTCAGAGAACTGAATGTAACTGATAAGAGAATCCATTAACTCTTATTTTCCTTCTGCTCCATTCTGTGTCTCTCCATCACCCATGTCCTTCTCTCTCACTGTTATTTTTTCCCTTCTGGCCAGTGAAATATTATATGGTTTCAGTGCATGGAGTCATTACCTAAAACTGCCAACAATTTGTTAATTTAATGCTTCAAACATATTCTGTAACAGAGTACGAGAGAAAATTTTGTCACAAAGTGTTTGTAATCCTGACCAGGAGCATATTGATGAGGATTTTAAGGCCTTTTTTTAAATAATGAGTTATCAAAGCTAAGCAGATGGGCTGAAATGAGCCAACAGTCCTCCTTGTTAATTAAGTGATTTTTCCAATACCACCAAAAGACTCATACTGAGTCAACAAAGTGGCAAGATTGATCAGCGTTGAGATTAGACTGATGTCTCTGTTCCGTTAGTGTGCATCCTTCCTCTTCTGTGGCCATTTGATAATATTAGAGTTCACTAATAATGTTGCAATATTAAGAATAATCATTATAATTTTGATAACAGTAGGGCTCTACCAAAAACTGTTAAAGCTCCAC